>NW_027223755.1:92010098-92082598 GCF_028538775.1 Myotis yumanensis
GTCGTGTTGTGCAATGGACTGCATGTTTGTACCCCCAAATCCGCATGTGGAAGCCCTACCCCCAAATGGGATGGTGTTGGGGTGGGGCTTGTGAGAGGTGATTAGGTTTAGATGAGCTCATGGGGGTGGGGTTCTTATGGGTTTAGAGTCCTTATAAGAAGAGGAAGAGACCAGAGCTCAAATGCTCCCTCTCCATCTCTCTCTCGTTCTCTTTCATTCTCTCCCTCTCCCTCTGATTCTCTCCTTCTCTTTCCCTCGCCCCCTCTCTCGGCCATGTGAGCACGCGGGGAGAAGGCAGCATCTGCAAACCAGTGAGAGAGCTCTCCCCAGGAAGCCGACCCTGCTGGGATGCCATTTGGAATATTAGGGTCATGGTCACCCCAAATCTATGTGACAGAATGTGGTGAACTGAGTCCAGACTTCTATGTCACCAGTTGTTATGATCCAATCACAATGTTTTCTTTCACAAATGGGACACTGGGGTCAGAGAGGCGACGGGCTCGTTCAAGGTAATTCAACAACAGGAAAAAGCTGAAGGAAAGAGAAACCAAGTTGGTCTTGACATTCCGGGGTTGTGGTCTAAGTGATAACCCCAGAGAAGACAATGAAATAAAATGATTCTGGCATCAGGCCAAGATAAAAGACACGTCGGAAACACTCACGCTCCCAAATGAGAAGGTCAAGGGGTCACTGCTTCGTTGAAGAATAATGACAGAGCTGTCGGGAAGGGCAGCCAGGGCCAGCCCCCTGACCCGGCGCTCCGTGCTGGCAGGGGTGCTGGGGAGGGCTGTGGGGGCCTGCCAGCCTCCCTGGCATTAGCCCCTCCGCGGAGGGTGCTCCATGCCCGGCCTCCTGCCAGCAGCGGAGCCTGTGGACACTTCTCCAAGAAGCTGACGCCCGCTGACGGCCTGGGCCACCTCTGCGCCTCGTGACAGAGGTCATTCCCAGCACCCACTGCCAGACGCGGTGCACAGAGGGGTCCTTCCCTCTCTGTGGGAACGCCCCCGGCCTTTAAAGAGCTTTCAGGGTCGCTCTTGAGAAGAAGAGAAGGCGACTCACAGCTCACAAGCCTGGGATCATTATTTCAGGGTAAGTGCCTGGAGGTGTGGGTAAATACCTTCAGTTAATCTATAGTCTCTAATCAATAGTCTCTACTGTAACCTGAGAGGAGCAGATGGTAGAAGGCTTTAACAGGAACACAGACATTTCCACTACATCCTGGGCCGGACAGATCACTGAGCAGGTGCTAAGTTCTACGGAAGGTTTAGGGGAGACGGTGTAATTCTGGAACGTGAGGGCTGTGAGGACCCTGTAAGAAGTGAAGTGGGGAGCGGGAGGGAGTGGAGGGCACACGGGTGCTTTCCCAGGCAGCCCCCTTCCTCCAAGCCCTGCTCTGCTCGCTCGGAAACCCGTTCCTCATCGAGAAAATATCCGTAAGATTAGTCACCTCAGAGGGTTCAATAAACATGAAGGAAGACAAGTCTGGGGCATTTTGAAAATAAACTATTAACTATTATATATGTGTGTGTGTGTGTGTGTATATATATATATTCTTTTTTTGTTAGACTGAACTACTTAAGAGCAAAGACCATTTCAAAAGATCACTGCTTAGTGCCCTTTTAAAAATGTTTTCAATCCCCAGATCTTAGCAAAGGCTTTGGCGCATACCAGGTGCTCCATGAATGTTTGCTAATGAAACAGCTGATATTTAATGAACTCCTCATGAAGACGATCCCATCTAATACTTACAGCCCCCTGAGATAGACAAGTATGACTATTCACCCTCCTACTGATGCGGGCAAGAGGGCTCAGAGAGGTTGGAGACGTTTCCAAGGTCACACAGCGCGTGGTGCACGCCGGCCTTGAACTTTACAATTTGCCGTAGGTTCCAAATCCCCTCCAGTGGGCGTGCAACCTTGGTAAACAGAGAGGGTGACCTGTAGTAATAAAGCCTTGTTTCCTTGTCTATCTCTGCAGAGCCTCCCTCCTTTGCTCATTAAGAGAACAGAAGTAAATGAACGTGAGGAAAGAAGAAAACCGGCCCAGCTGCAGCCCCGCAGGCCCCCAGGATAAAAGCCTGGAGAGGCCCACAGAACTCCTAGGCCCCGAGCAAGCGTGGTCCTCAGACCTCCCTCTGTGAGCACCGGGTGTTGCTTGTGAAAATGCAGGACCCCCCCCCCCCGCCCCCCCCCCCCCCGCCCCCCCCCCCCCCCCCCCCCCCCCCGCCACCCCGCAGCAGCTGTGAACCAGTGGCCTGAGCGGGGCCAGGGCTGTTTCCCAAGCGTCGTGAGTGCACGACAGCCGGGGAGAGGAGGCTCTGCACCGCGAGGCCCGCAGCGAGCTTGCCCGAGGGCCGCAGCTGTGGGCATATTAAGCAGCCGGCCTGAGGCCCAGGTCTCCCGCAAGCCCAGGAGGAGGCCTCTGGAAGCCAGAGAGGTGAGCACCCCCCTCCTCCCCTCCCTCCGCAGGGTGAACAGAGGCGGCTGGGACAGCCCCGGGACCTCAGGTGTGCGTGTCCGTCCCTGGTGACCCAGCCTTGGACCTGGCCTCTGAGGTGTCACTCCACTCCGGGGTCTCAGCTGACTGCTGAGTGTAGGGAGAGAGGTTATCTGAGGAGAGCTGCGCATGGGGCAGGGGCAGCAGCGTGGCCCAGGGGACGAAGGCTGGACTGTCCGGGGACAGGGCAGGATGAGGAGAAGGCCCAGCTCCTGTGGGTGACGCAGGGACAGACAGACTTGCTGGGAGAGGGAGGGGCAGAGGCCAAGTCTGCTGAAGGCTCTTTAAGCCACAAGCTCCACACGTGGGGCTGTGTCCTTGGAGAGAAGGGCGAGGGTGCAGGAAGGAGACGACACCCTGCCCACCCCTGCGTCCCTACGTCCCTACGTCCCCTCTGCTGGCTGTGCCCTAATTAGGAAGCAGCTCCAGAGACTGCTGTGCTGGGAGCAGCCGCCACCTCCCGGGTAATAACTTCACCTGGAGACACAGACGTTGAGTCCCCAGCTCCTGCCCAAACCTGTGTCTCCCAGGAAAGCATGCACTGCCCTCTAGGGGGGTTGGGGGGGCAGAAAGTCCCCTTGAGGGGCAGGCCTCCTGGGGAACCCCAGAGACTCCTGAGCAGAGCTCCTGGGGCAGGTGGGGCCTGGCTGGCTGAAGGCGAGGAGAATGGGCTCCTAGATGTCAGCAGGTGTAGAGGTGGGCGCAGGAAAATCCAGATAAATCCAGCTTTTCCAGGTCTGCTGGGGCTGCTTGGGAGCGGGAGAGGGCTAGGGCTGCCTGAAGGATGGCTCCGTCCCAGCCGGGAGGTCAGACAGGGCTTCCTGGAGGGGGCGGACATGCTGGGAGTCCCTGGGAGGCTGAAGTCAAGGGTGTGTGCTGGGAGGGGGAGCAGCTTTAGCTGCATGAAGCTGGGGTAGGTGGAGGTGGGAAAAAGGCCCAGAGAGCAGCGGTTCCCACAGCGTGGTCCCCGCATCAGCATCACCTGCGAGATGGATAGAAATGCGTACTCCGGGGCCCTGCCCGACCTGCTGGCTGGGCTCTGAGGGTGGGGCCCAGCCGTCTGGGTTGTAACACACCCTCCTGGTGATGCGGGTGCCGGCAGGTCTGAGAAGCACCATCATAGTTGCTGAGCAGCCGAGAAGCATATAGGGCTTGGTGGGCCTCTTTAAGAAAAGATTACAAATTATAGATGGGGAGTCAGTTACTGGGCCTTTGCATGCAAGGGAGGCGTCACTAGCTTCCTGTTAAGTTTGCCTCTGATGGACAGCAATCAGGGTCAGCAGAGGGGAGGCCCAGGCTGGGGCAGGAAGCGCGGGACTGCCGGTCCCCTCCCTCCCGCAGGCTGCCATGCTTTGCCCCACTGGAGAGGTTCTGCATGGCCTCTGTGCGTGGGCTGAGGGCGGCGGGTCTCGATTATTACACACAGCTGCTGGGCCCCAGCCTCAGAGCGAGCTTGGGCGTCTGCATCTCTAACGAGCTCTGGGCAGGCCTGGCTGCAGGGTGCAGGCCCCTTGCTCACATGAAGAATTGGAGATGGGACATTGAGCGAGAAACCAAGCAAGGGGCCGTTCCGTGCAGGACCCAGTGTCACCGCACAGGCCACATGGCCGAGGACGCTGCCCTGCTTCCCAGGCGGTGCTGATGCTGTGGGTCTGGAGGTTGTCCTTTGAGAGCCACTGCCTTAGAGCGTCCAGAGGAAGGTGGGAGCAGTGGCTTCGGTACAGGGCACTAGAACAGTGTATTACCTCCATCACCACCTTGCATCCTCATAACCTCTCTCTATGAAATGGGGTGTGCGGTGCTAAGCTAAGCATCGGTTGTGCCTTCCCTCATGACGTGCTCTCATCAGCCCCCGGAACTGGTTGTTGCGTTATTCCCACTTTGCAGATGGGAAAACTGAGGTTCAGCAATATCAGAGGAGCCGCCTGGGAATCCACAGTGAGGCCCCCACCCGGGCATCCTGGCTCTTATTTGGCCTACCGCCCCCTTTCCAGAAAAAATATTACTCAGCCCCTGGAAATTAATTTTTTAAAAATGTTAATAGCAGTTACTCATCGCCCCCAAATGCACCTGTGGCCATTACCGCCCCCCTGGATCTCTGCAGCGCCCACTGGGGGGCGGTAGCGCCCACTTTGGGAATCACTACTCTAGGGTCACTGACCCCCTGACTCCTTCCCATCCAACCCCTTCTGCTGGCCTCACGTTTCTTTCTTAACTGAGAGGGGGCAGGGCACACATTTCCCTACACCAGTGGTTCTCAACCTTGGCTGCACATTAGAATCACCTGGGAATCTTTTTAAAATCCTGATTTCTGGGCCTCATCCTCCGGAAATTCTGTTTCTTTGTTATGGGGTAAGGCCACAACATTAGTAACAAAGAAACAGAATTTCCAGAGGATGAGGCCCAGAAATCAGGATTTTAAAAAGATTCCCAGGTGACTAATGTGCAGCCAAGGTTGAGAACCACTGCCCTACACGGAATGTCAGCACCTGCGCAGACAGGGGATCGTGCTGTCATTCCCTGGGCACGGGCTCTGGGCCGGGCACTTTGCACATGCTCCACTCCAAGAGGGAGGCCCTGTTACTGTGTCCATAGGAGGGAGCTGGGGCACTTGGCTGGTGGGTCAGGATGCTAATCCGAGTCTGCGACAGCCCTGCTCTGGGAAGGTCCCACCTGAGCTCCGTGGCCGCTGGGATTGAGTGGGGTCTGGTGGCCAGGGCAGCGCTCAGCACCCAGGCCTCAGGCCTTTCAAGCCACCTGAGGGGCTGGGTTGTGGCTGGCGGTGGTGGCCGCCCACACACGGCCAGGTGGCTCCAGCAAGGGTGCGAGGAGTCCTTGCAGTGACGAGGGAGAGATGAAAGTACACAGGGAGGGGAGACGGCTCACAAACAACAGGGAACAGCATGGAGAAGAGGAGAACAGAGGGAAGGGCCTCTTAGCTTTGGTCCCAACAGTGAGGGCTCTGCCGCGTACCCATAGTGTGGCTACATGTTCCTTTCCTTCTCTGAGCCTGTTTTCTGCCTGCACCCGGGAGGACCACAGGCTGCTAATACAGAACTTAAAGCATCTGGCGCCACGGTCTGCCCGACGGGTGTGACCTATTGCTGTTATGATCATCCTTCTTATTATTCCCATTGTTATTTACGTTTAGGTCGTGAGAACTCGCAATGTGCCCATTCAGGACGGGCTGTGGGTCTCGTGGGAAACCAGTCACGGGAGGAGCAGACAAGGAAGGACACATGGGCGTTTCCACCGGAGGAGGAAAGTACCAGTGTGGGACCCAGGGGTGAGTCTGCAGATTTCATGGATATCGATCTGAGAGCCACTGTGTCAGGTTTTTCTGGAACCGCACCGTCACTCTGGTAGCCACCAGCCCCACGTGGCTTTCCAGCATGTGAAATGTGGCTGGTGCGACCGAGAAACCCAGGCTCTGAATTGTGTTTCATTTTAATTCAGAATAAATTGTCAAGCCTGATACTCAATTCAGTCCCTGGGGAAAACTTACATTTGGAACAGTATGTGAATCTCCTTTATCAACGGAAATTTTTAGAAACTTAAAACATATTTCCAATAAAAACTGAGCATCTGGATTAAGATGCTATAAGTATAAAATACACATTAAATTTCAAAGTACTGTTCGCCTCCAAAAATGTAAGTATCTCACTAGTAATTTTACAGCAAGTTAAAATAACACTTGATGGATAAGAACAGATTAATTTGGCCCATTTATTGTTATGTGGGTCCTGAAAAGTCCAACAAGACAGGCATGGCGTGTATATTCTTGGCCAGCACTGTCTCCAGGGGCCACGGACTCTATTTTGAGGCATCAAGTGTTGCTGGTATTTGCAAGTTTGTCCAACCTGGTATTCAATAATGGCATCGCATTTGTTGTTAATTTCCCTTTTTTTGATTTTTGCTGAGGTCACACGCTTCCTTGATTTATTGGCTTATAATTCTGGAAATGGTCTATTCTCTGTTAGAGAACTGGCATTTCTCACAGCAGTTTCTGAGTAATCTTTCTGTATAAAATGTGGTATTTCTTGCTTTGAAGGTTTGTTGTCTACCTATTAATGCTTGCATCTATTAGTTGATGTAAAGAAATTTAAATTTTTGGTGTGATCAGATATTTTCTTTATATGCAGGAACCATATTGTTTGATGGTTTTCTTTAATGGTTTCATTTTTACTATTTGATGATTTCGTCTGGGCTTCATTTCAGAATGTGATATGAGGTATCCAACTGATGAGAAATTTGGGGGGCCAACAGCTATTTGAAATGAGGTTTCAGTTATTTAATGACTATGTGCAGACTTTATCCTGGAGTTTGTTTTCACTTGGGGGAGGGGGGGGGGTCACACTATGTCTGTCATTATGGTTTTATTACAGCTCTCAGAGCACTCTGCTTGTATTATGTTGTGTACGACTCAGAATACACTCAGAATACCGGGAAGGTGGCTAGGATGCGCCGTGTGACCCTGTTGTATGGATATAGGGATATAGAGGTCCTAGACTCAGTGCCGTCAAAAGGTTTGCCCCGCCCTGGCAGGCTGGCTCAGTTGGTTGGAGCATCATCCCCTGCATAGAAGGGTCTCGGGTTCGATTCCCAGTTAGGGCACATACCCAGGTTTTGGGTTCAATCCCCGCTTGTGGTGAGTATGAGAAGCAATTGATAGATGTTTTCCCCTCACCTCTCTCTTTCTCTCCTTTCCCCTCTTCCTTCCTCTCTCTAGAACAGGGGTGGGCAAACTTTTTGACTCGAGGGCCACAATGGGTTCTTAAACTGGACCGGAGGGCCGGAACAAAAGCATGGATGGAGTGTTTGTGTGAACTAATATAAATTCAAAGTAAACATCATTACATAAAAGGGTACGGTCTTTTTTTTTTTTTTTTTTTAGTTTTATTCATTTCAAATGGGCCGGATCCAGCCCGTGGGCCGTAGTTTGCCCACGGCTGCTCTAGAACCACTGAAAAACATATCCTGGGGCAAGGACTAAAACACAAAGGTTTGTGCAAAGAATGCTGGTGTAGAAGGGGTGGTGTTGGGACTTGAGAGCAGGAGTTCTGATGTTGTCACTGATGAGGCTGCAGACTGGGGACCAGAGGACACGCTACCTTCTCGGGTTACTAAGTGGATCTCCGGGAACCTGAACGAACAGAACATTTCACTCCTGAGATCGCGTTACCTGGTTAAGCAAACCCAGCCCAACGCATCTCCCACCCCCTGCTCAGATCCCTGGCCCATTTCCTTAGGATTTAAGCAGCTATTTCTCAAGATCCTTTTCATGACATGAAATATATCACCCAATGGGAGGGACTCTCAATGCCTTTAGAAAAGGACGTTCTGTACAACCTGCAGGCTTTTCTATTGTTTCCAAGACGGAAGGGCTCTCTGACACAAGCCACATGCAGATCGCCCCTCCTTGCCGTCCTCTGGGGCGACGTGTCTCTCAGCCCTTTGCCTGCGTGTTAACATCTGCACCATCAGCAGCTGTCCCTGTGGTGTCGTTCCCCCGGGAGCTGGCATTTGGGTTGTCTTCCGATGTTGCTGCTACACATGATGCGATGAACACGGGCGTTCGGGCTTTCTCGTTGATGTGGGCAAATGCTTTCCGGAGGAGCTAAAGCCTGGAATTGTGCCATCCTAGGCTATGTGCCTATGTTACTGCCAAAATATTCTCCAGAACGGTCATAGCAATTTACCAGCAGACTGTGTGAAAGCATATCGTTGTACTATTTAAGTTTGTGGCAATTTAAAAGGTGAAACGTTATTTTGTTGTTTTAATTTGCATTTCTCTGATTGCTCATGAGGTTGAACATGTTTTCATATGCTCATCAGGTGTTGATATTTTCTTTTCTGGGAATTGCTCATTCAGAGCCACTGCCCCAAAATTATATATATATATATATATATATATATATATATATATATATATATATATATATATATGGCCTGGTGCACGGATTCGTGCACATTGAAAGGAAATTAATTAGAAGAAATATTTTAGAGGCCGGGGAGGGACCGCAGCCAGGGAGGGACCGTGGGAGGGCTCCAGGGTGTGTCTGGCCCGTCTCACCCAGTCCCCATCTGCCCAGACCCCAGCAGCAAGCTAAACTACTGGTCGGAGCATCTGCCCCCTGGTGTTCAGTGCGCATCACAGCAACTGGTCTAATGGTCGGACACTTAGCATAGGAGGCTTTTATTATATAGGATATCCTAGATTTAAGCAAATATTTATGTTTGTGGCAAGTATCTTCTGGAATGTTATTTGTCTTATAACTTTGTTGACATAATATTTTATGCTGAACCTTAATATTTAGCAAGGAAGTCCTCACTTCCTGTTGATAGGTGCTAGGAACTGGGCAGAGCTGCCTACAATGAAACCAGTGTTACTATAGGCTAATTGATGTAAACAAGAGTGAAGTGCACCTCATCAACATGATAATAACACGATGGGATTCCAGGATTTGTGGTGTGGTCAGATGTATCAGTCTTTCTTTTATGGCTTTCAAAACCCCCCAAATCAAAAACATTTGCTCCTATTTTATTGTAATAATTTAATAGTTTTTGGGTTTTACTAACATTTACTTTTGTGTGTCTTATAAGGTGGGGGGGGATCCAACTTATATTTTTTTCTAAGTGCACAGCTAATTGTTTTAACACAAATCATTGAAAAGTCCTTCTCTGCTCCTGTGAAATACCTCCTTTAACATATATTAAACCTTCATTTCTACCTGTATTCTCTGTATTCTCTTTCATTGATTCATTTCTGTATCACAACAGCTCTGTCATGTATTTTTGGCATCTGGTGGGAAGAGGTTTCCTTTGTATTTCCTCCCCCTCCCTCCAAAAAAAAAAAAATTGTCCTGGTTCTTCTGAATTTCAGAATAAGCTTGTCAAATTCTATGAAAAATCTGATTGGGATTGCATTTAATCTATAAAATAATTTGGGAAGAACTGAAAAACACTTTTATACTATTGAGTCTTCTCATTCATAAGCGTGGTAAATCATTCCATTTCTACACAGTTCTTGTTCAGGGAGGACTTACCGTTGTCTCCATCAAGGTCTTTTTCATATAAAGTCAATTTTGTTTCGATTGTTAACTCAATTTTGAAAAATTTCCTAGTATACCTTCTACTTGTTATTTTTATGTTGATCCAATATCTGGCCATTTTGCTCTTTTATCAATGGTTTATCAATTTGTACCCTTAGAATTTTGTAGGGAATATCTCCTATTATATCATCTATAAATAGTTTTGTATTTCTCTTTCTAATATGTATAGTTCTTCTTATAACGTGGGCTACAACCTTCAGTAAAATTTTGAAAAGTAGCAGTGATAGCGTGAATCTTTGCAGTGCCCCTAACTTTTACATTAGAATGGGGCCTGTCTTAAGGCTATTGATTCAGCTCCATTGGTGGGAGGGTTCATTCTTATACTGTTACTGTGCTATTTATTGCAGCTTTCTATTGTTTTAATATATAGATTAGTCACCTCCAGGCATTATTTTTCATTATTTTCTTTAGCATTGCTTTCTGACTCTTCTGAGAGCATCTTTTTCGCAACCGTAAGCATGAGCAGCAGGTCCGTTGGGCATAAAATTGTCAGATTCGTGGCTTTTACTCTCAGAATTCTCTAGCTTTTGTTCTACTGGATTCTTTCCCTAGAAAATCTGTGGCCTGTTGTGGCGAACCTTTATTGTATTTTTCCTGGATATTTTTAGGGTTTATTTTATCCTCAGAATATAAAAGCTTTAAGAATATTTTTTCAATGCCTAATAATTTCCTCAGCCTCGTCTTTGTTTATTCCTTCTGTTTTAATTTCTTGGGAAACCATCAGCTTTAAGAGTCACTCTTCTTTCTTACCCTCCAGAGGCATTCTCATCTCCTTTGCCTTCTTGGCCGTTCCTTCTGCTTGGGGGACAAATGGACTGTCTGTCCGTGCCGCTCATTGCCTCCAATGCTGCGCTTCACAGAACCTCTCCAACTCATTCCCCTCTTCCGGGACATGGGACTCGGGGCGCGGCTCTATGTGATTTCTTAACTCTGTCTCAGTGCCAACCACTCTTAACAACTGAGCATGAGGATAACGATGGAATGTGCTTGCACAGCTCTCATGATTTGAGTGCTTTGATGAAAGTCACCTGAGTGCTTGTCACAGGCATGCATTGCAGACGTGAGTCGCCCCTTTGTACAGAGGAGTGAGCTAGGATGTCCTGCAGCCACTCAGTGCACAGCCCTTAGGGGAAGGCAGGGCCTGTGTTTCCAAATTCCTGGTCCTCAAAGGGGCTGACCGTTGCACCGCCCAGGCACCTTTCGAAAGCTTCTGACCAGGGAAGGTTTCCTCAGGTTCACCGACAGGGCACACCCTAGGCCTGTGAGAGGCAGGATGGCCCTGAGGCCGAGCACAGGCCCTGGATGGAGGGCACGTGGTTTAAACCTCGTTCTGCCCACTGCGAGCCTCGAGCCTCCGTTTCCACAGCTGTGGGATGTAAAATGGATGTTACAGTACCTACCTGGAGTTCAGTTCAACGATTAAGGTAATCCATGTGTTGTGAATCGAATCATGTCCCTCCCTGCCAGAGTCATATGCGGAAGCCCTAACCCCAACATGACTGTGGAGATGGGGCCTTTCAGGAGGTCATTACGGTTAAATGAGGTCATAAGGGCGGGGCTCTGATCCAATAGAACTGGCGTCCTTATTGCAGGGGGGCAGGACACCAGGACTGTGCACCCCACACAGGAAAGGCCACCTGTCAGGAGAAACCAGCCCTGTGGGCACCTTGACCTTCCAGCCTCTGGACTGTGAGGAAACCAGTGTCTGTGGTGCAAGCCGCCCGGTTGGCGGGGCTTTGTCACGGCAGCCCTGGCCGACCCCGTGGGAGTCAGTGCCGAGCACAGGGCGTGCACTCAACGCATTTGGGACACGTTCGTTTTATCCTCGCTGTTATCATCGCTGTTACTTCAGTCTTCCAGGACAGAAAGGGACAAATCATGTTTGGACCCGTGACCTCTTTTGCCAGTTCCTTCCTCCCTCCACTGAGCATCTTTCATTGAATAACATCCCACACAGATGTACAGTTACTTTTGTTTTTTTCGGTACTATATGCATTGTTAAAGACTGACACATGGTCGTGTGTGTGTGTGTGTGTGTGTGTGTGTGTGTGTTTGCCCTGAAATAAAGTTGGCTGGCGATAAAATGAGAAAGCTGGGCTCACACGCAGTTAAACATCCGTTATATTCCAGAATCGGGGCTCTGGCCGATTTCAGGTTACACAGTGATAATGCAGAAGGTTCTCCAAAACCAGAGGTGAGCCCCGACGGGAAGCAAATATGCACAATCGCAGCTTCGAGCCCGGGCCCAGCTCTCTTCACGGCTCTCCTCCAATAGCTCCCCCCACTCGGAGGTCCTCGGAAGGTTCCTCCTGAACGGTGCATGGTGCCAGGTGGGGGAAGGAAATGAGCAAGAACCCTCTTAGTCCTTGAGCTCAAGGGCAGGCGCACCCACGCTGTGCTCATTACCAAGTGATTACCATCTCCCGGCCTGCACGCCCAACCTGGGAGCGTGACCAGCTCTCCTTTCCCTTCTTAATCCGCCCTCTCTGGCTTGGCGTGTGGTTTTCACCTAAGGCCCAGTTTGCATTTTAACGATCAAATCTCCAGGCTAAACGAGACTTTAATTAAAGCACCATTTAGTCCAGTGATTTTTGGGAAGAAGGAAAAATGCAGGCAGCAGCTTCCCGGGCCTGCACCTCCCATTTCAGTCAGAGCCCGTTGTCCGTTTTACAAATACTGGGCGTGGAGCCCTAACAGCAGGGCGTCTCTCCCAGTCCCTTGAGAGCTCGGTCAGATGGGCTTACACCCCTGTTCCAGGGAGATGGAGAAGCTCAAAGTGCTCTCTGAGGTTTTCCCAAATCCCCAGAGGTTTCTCATCACGAGCTCTTCTTTGATTTTATGTTTCTTACCAAATTCTCATTTGAGTTGAGGTGGTCAGCAGACAGCGGGGGCTGCCTCGAGCCGTGCTCCCTGGTGGGGACTGACTGCTGCCTCCACGGGAGAGGCCTACCCGTGTCCCCCCATAGCTGGTTCTTAGTTACAGTATGTGGGCTCAGCAAATCCGGCCTCACAGTTTTGTAAATACCAGGTGTACCGGGTAATAATTTGGATTTTGTAATCAAAGAAAACACGATAATTTCAAGAGAAACATCAAAAGTGCTTTATTCAAAGTAATGTCCATCGCTAGCTACACATTTCCCCCATCTCTCAGGTAATTGGTAGATACCGTCTCAATAGAACTTTTCTTGTTTTGAGGCAAACCATTCAATTTTCCACTTCTTCGTACATTTTGAAGTGCTGCTCAGAAAGTGTGCGTGCCATCGATCCGAACAAGTGGTAATCTGAAGGAGCAAGGTCTGGTGAATACGGCAGGTGGGTTAATACTTCCCTGGCAAGATCTTTTAACGTGTCTTTAACTGGTTTTAAAGTGTGTGATGGTGTGTCATCATGAAGCAAAATTACTTTGCCGTGTCTTCTGGCACATTCTGGTTGTTTCACAATCAAAGCGTGTTGTCGGTAGAGATCAGTATTAAAGGTTTCACCTGGCTTTAGAAGCTCATAATACACCACACCTTCCTGATCCCACCAAATGCAGAGCATTGTCTTCTTTCCGAAGCGATTTGGCCTTGCAGTTGATGTTGATGGTTGACCTGGATCAACCCATGATTTTGTGCGTTTGGGATTCTCAAAATAAATCCACTTTTCATCGTCAGTCACAATTCAATGCAAAAAAGACTTTTTTTGTGCCGTTGAAGCAACATTTTACTGATGACTTTTCGGTTTTCCATTTGTCTTTTGTTCAGTTGATGTGGCACCCATTTTCCGTCCTTTAAAATCTTTCCCATTGCTTGTAAACGATCGGAAATTGTTTGGCGAGCAACGTTTAATCTTCCTGCAAGTTGTTTTTTTTTGAGTTTGACACACATCTTCATCCAATAGTACTTGTAATTGTTAGTCTTCAAACTTTTTCAGTTGACCTGGATGTTCTTTGTCTTTCACATTGAAATCATCACTTTTAAAGCATTTAAACCAGCATTCACAAGTATTTTGAGATGGAGCATGTTCACCATAAACTTCCCGAAGTATACGGTGACTTTTTCTTCAAAATAAAGTAATGAATTAGAACTTCCCACAAATGCTCTTTTTTTTTTTTTTGGCACAAAATTCGACATTTTTAAGTGTAAAAAATATCTATGGTGTTAACACCTTTAGAAAATTTGACAGATGAAATTTTAAAGCTTGTTGTCAATACAACAAAATAGCATACATATCAAATCGCATATATATCAACATATGTGTAACTCCATCTTTGAAAAAAATCCACATTGTTAACCAGTACACCTGCTAAAGTGTGATTTGGACACAGCCAAGCCCAAGTGTCCGAGCTGAGTAGTAGAAACAAGGGCCTAATGTCCCGCAAAGCCTAACATATTCACTAACTGGCCCTTGACAGGAAAAGTCGGCCGACCCCTGACTTGTAGCAATAGCTTCTTTCCAAGCTGGGCTTTCCGCTTCCATCCGCCTGTGCAGGCAGAGCTGGGAAAGGCGCAGTCACAACCCCCTCAGCCAGGGAGGCCCAGCGGCTGCGGGGTCGGCTGGGGGAGCGTGTGTGGGGTCCTGGCACCTCACTCCTGGCCCTGCCCTCGGGGAGCTCCCACCTGCTTGTCCGGGTAAACAAAGCACATGGGCCACGCACCAGAACTTCAACCCAGGCTCATGCACTGGCTAGCTTTGACCTTCCAGTCCTTCTGGCCTCAGTTTCCCCATCTATCAAATGGCCATAATAATAGGACTCACCCATTTTGATTGTTGTAAAGACTAAATGGAGGGGGCAGGTGTCAAAGAGGGTGGGGGTATAAATGGTGATGATGAAAAAATAAAGAAAAATAAAACAAAGAATAACATTTATTAAAATTTATTAAACATTTTAGTACATATAGTATTTGGGTTATACAGTGGCCTCTCACCTCTGCTCCCGACTTTGCTTGGAAACTGGTGTCTCCTTAGAGTGTGAGGGGCGCACCCAGCACCCGCTTGTCCCGGGCTGGTTTCTCACCTGCCCCCTCCGCGTCCCTGTGCAGAGAGATCCTCTCCTCCAGCCAGCAAGCCCCCCCCCCCCCCCCCCCCCCCTGCCCAAGTCCCACCTCACACCTCTGTTTGATCACATTCCCCGCCCAGGCGCCCTTCCCATGGGCCCCCAGTGCAGACAGACCACACCCCGGGCCCGGTCTGTTGGGAAAGCCAGCGCCACTCTAGCCGGGGCCATGGGAGGTGTATGTCTGCTAAGGGCATCACCAAGCACACCTGGGTCCTTTCAGCTGGGACCTGGAGACTGCTACAGTGTGAACTAAATTGGGGTCACCAATCCCATCTCCCCGACCTAGTCCCTCCCCGTGCCCCACAGCACCGGGCAGGTGGTGGTCATTTTCCCTCCCTCTCCTCTGTCTCCCTCCTCGTCAGCATGCCTCTCAGCAGATGGTAAGCGGCGACCCCTGTTCTGTGTCACATGTTCCCCCAGCGACAGGGAGGAGCCAGCAGTGGCTGCAGGAGCACAGAGCAGCTTTTAGAGACTCAGAGTAAAATGTGTTGGAAGGAATGTGGTAAAAGGATGCGCCAGACCTCAAATAAGACACCCGCACACCTCCTTCACCCCTCCGAGTGCGGGCGAGCAGCCACCGAGACCGCTCCTCGGCCCATCTCTCCTCCACCAGCGCCCTGGCCTAGGCCTCTGTCGCCTCGGCTGGGATGCTGGGCTCGTCTCTCCCAAGGTCTGCCCGCCTCCAGCCTCACCTTCCCTCCCACCCGCAGGGCAGCCCAGGTGGGCGTGGCACAGGGCAAATCTGAAGAGGCCAAGCGTCACCCAGCTCCAGGTTCCCGTGGGATTGGGAGCGAAGTCCATCAACTCGAATGTGGCCCCTGCCAGGCTCCGTGCCTGCTCCCTCCTCTGCCTGCAGAGAACAGCCGCCCGAGTTCCCCAGCACCGTCTTCCAGCTCACGGCTCCACGGGGTCTGCGAAAACCGAAAACCGAAAACCAAGGCCCCTTCCTTCCGTGGCTTCAACCTCGAGACTTAGCTCAGGCTCTGCTTCCTCCAGAAAGTCTCCTTGATGCCCCCTCCCCTCTGCCCAGCCTGCTTTTGGTGATCGTGTGTTCTCATAGCACCCAGTGCCTCCTAGGTGCCAGGGAAGGTACTGGATGTGCTGGTGCCCTATTGCTGCGATCAATTACTATACAACCCTCAGTGGCTTAGCCACACACAGTTATTCTAGACCAGTGATGGCGAACCTTCTGAGCTCGGCGTGTCAGCATTTTGAAAAACCCTAACTTAACTCTGGTGCCGTGTCACATACAGAAATTTTTTGATCTTTGCAACCATAGTAAAACAAAGACTTATATTTTTGGTATTTATTTTATATATTTAAATGCCATTTAACAAAGAAAAATCAACCCAAAAAAAATGAGGTCGCGTGTCACCTCTTACGCGTGTGTCATAGGTCCGCCAGCACTGCTCTAGAATGCTGTAGTGCAGACCTGACGTGGGTCGCACTGCGCTAAACATCAAGGTGTCTGCAGGGCCGCGCTCCTTTGTGGAGGCCCATGCTTCCAGAAGCCACTAGCCACCTGTACCCTTGGTTTATGGCCCCTTCCGCTTCCTTCAAAGCCAGTTAACAGCAGGTAGTGTCCTTCTCACACTGCGTCTCTGCCCTCTCTCCCTCTTTCGTGATGAAGGGCCCTGGATTACATCGGCCCCGGCCCAGTGCCAGCTGGCTAGCACTCTTATGTCTCTGTGTTTTTCCTTGCCTGTCGCAGAACATACTCGTGTTCCAGTGATTAGGACAGGGACATCTTTGGGGCCATTTTTCTGCCTATCACAACTTGTTGGACTTTCATATTTGCCAGTTTGGGCATGTATAAAATGATGGATCATTTTTTAAATTTTTCAATTATAGTTGATATACAAGTTTTACATTAGTTTTAGGTGTACCACCTAGTGATTAGACACTTATATAACTTATGAAATGATCACCCAATAAGTCTAGTGCCTATCTGGCACCACACATAATTACAGCATTATTGATTATATTTCCTCTGCTGCACTGTACATCCCCATGGCTGTTTTTATAATTGGCAATTTGTGCATCTTAATCTCTTCTCCTTTTTCATCCAGCCCCTGCTATCTGACAACCATCAATTTGTTCTCTGTATTTATGAGTTTGTTTTGTTTGTACATATCTTTCCATTTACTTGTATCTTCTTCAATTTCTCTATTCAATGTCTTTTAATTTTTCAAGTCCAGGTCTTTTATCTCCTTGATAAATTTATTCCTAGGTATTTTATTCTTTTTGGTGCAATTGCAAATGACTCTTAAATTTTTCTCTAATAGTTTGTTATCCTATATAATAAAAGACTAATATGCAAAGTGACCGAATGGTGTAACGACCAGTTGCTATGATGCACACTGACCACCAGGGGGCAGACGCTCAACACAGGAGCTGCCCCTGGTGGTCAGTGTGCTCCCACAGGGGGAGTGCTGCTCAGCCAGAAGCTGGGCTCACGGCTGGCGAGTGCAGAGGCATGGCGGGAGCCTCTCCCACCTCTGCGGCACTCGGCCATCCCGAGGGCTCCTGGACTGCAAGAGGGCGCAGGCCGGGCTGAGGGCCCCCCCTCGAGTGCACGAATTTTGTGCACTGGGCCTCTAGTTGGTGTATAAAAATCCAACCAATTTCTGAATATTAATTTTGCACCCTGCTATTTTACTGAATTCATTTTAGTTCTGATAGTTTTTTTGGTGGACTTTTTAGGGTCTGTATATAGTATGTCATCTTCAAAAAAATGACAGTTTTACTTCTTTCTTTCCAACTACAATACCATTTATCTATTTTTCTTGTCTGATTACTATGGCTGGGACTTCCAATACTATGTTGAACAAAAATGGCGAAAGTAGAAATCCTTGTCTTGTTCCTGATCTTAAAGAAAAGCTTTTAGCTTTACACCATTGATATGATGTTAGCTGTCAGTCTATATGATGTTATATGGCCTTTATTATATTGAGGCATTGAGGCATGTTCCCTCTATCCCAGTGGTCAGCAAACTGCGGCTCGTGAGCCCCATGCGGCTCTTTGGCCCCTTGAGTGTGGCCACAAAGTTTCAATTGCACTGTATGTGTGCACCTGCATGTGGTATTTTGTGAAAGAGCCACACTCAAGGGGCCACAGTTTGCCAAGCACTGCTCTATCCCTACTTTGCTGAGAGTTTTTATCATAAATGGATGTTGGATTTTGTCAGATGTTTTTCTGCATCTCTTGATATATCTTTATCCTTCATTTTGCTTTATGTGCTGTATCATGGTAATTGATTTGCAGATATTGAATCAACCTTGCACTCCAGGAATAAATCTCACTGGATCATGGTGTATGGTCTTTTTAATGCTGAATTGGTTTTGCTACTATTTTGTTAAGGATTTTTGCATCTATGTTTATCAGAGATATTGGCCCGATTTTTGTAGTGTCTTTGTCTGGTTTTGATATCAGGTTAGTTCTAATCTTGTAAAATGAGTTTGGGCACCTTTTCTCCTCTTTAGTTGTTTGGAGTAGTTTGAGAAGCATAAGTATTAAATTTTCTTTCAATGTTTGATAAAATTCACCTGCAAAGCCACCTGATTCAGGACTTTTGTTTTTTGAGAGTTTATTGATTACTGATTTTATTTCATTGGTAGGTATCAGTCTGTTCAGATTTTATGTTTCATGCTAATTCAATCTGGGAAGATTGTATGTGTTAGATGTGTAGGTGTTTACAAGTTATATCCTCTTGTTGGATTGATCCTTTTATCATTGTCAAATACCCTTCTGTATATAGGAATTTATCTATTTCTTTTAGGTTGTCCAATTTGTTGGCATATAATTGTTCATAGTATTTTCTTATAATTATTTGTATTTCTGTGGTGTCGGTTGTCACTTCTCTTTCATTTCTTATTTTATTTATTTGGGACCTTTCTCTTTTTTCTTGATGAGTAATGAAAGGTTTATCTTTTCATCAAACAAGTTCTTGGTTTCACTGATTTTCTGTGTTTTTTAGACTCCTTTTCATTTATTTTTGCTTTGAACTTCCTTCTACTTACTCTGTTCTTCTTTTTTCTAGCTCCTTTAGGTGTATGGTTAGCTTGTTATTTGAGATTTTTCTTTTTTCTTGATGTAAGCCTGTTTTGCTATGAATTTTCCTCTTAGAACTGCTTTGATTGTGTTGATTTTGGGTTGTTTTCATTCTTATTTATCTCAAAATATCTTTTGATTTCTTCCTTGATCTTGTTGATAATACATTCATTGTTTAGTAGCATGTTATTTAGCTTACACATGTTTGTGTGTTTTTGCGTTTTCTTCTTATAATTGATTTCTAGTTTCATACCATTGTGACTGGAGAAGATGCTTGATATATCAATGTTCCTAAATTTATTGAGACTTGTTTTGTGTGCTAACATGTGGTCTACCCAGGAAAATGTCCCATGCACACTTGAATGTGTATTCTGCTTTTGGGAGAAATGCTCTAAAAATATCATTTGGATACATATGGTATAATGTGTCATTTACGGCCACTGTTTCCCTGTTGATTTTCTATCTGGATGATCTATCCATTGAAGTCAATGGGGTGGTAAAGTTTCCTACTGACTACATTACTGTCAATCTTTCCATTTATGTCTGTCAATATTTGCTTTATGTATTTAGGTGTTAAGTGTGTAGGTGTTTACAAGAGTTATATTCTCTTGTTGGATTTATCCTTTCGTCAATATGAAATGCCCTTCCATATATCTTGTGATGGCTGTTTTAACGTCAATTTTGTTTTTCTCCTATATGTATTGCTACCTCAGATTTTCCTTCATTTCCATTGATATGAAATTTATTTTTCATCCTTTTAAGTCTGTATGTTTCCATCTGAAATGGGGGTCTTGTAGGCAGCATATATATGGGTCTTTTCTTAATCCACTTAGCCACCAAATGTCCTTTGTTTGGAGCATTTAGTCCATTTACATTTAAAGCAATTATTAATAGGTATGTAATTATTGCCATTGTATTCATCGTTTTCTTATTTTTTTTAGTTCTTCTCTCTTCCTTATTATCTTACTCTCTTCTTTTGAATGCTGATGACTTTCCATAGTATTATGTTTAGATTCCTTTCTCTTCATTTCTTGTTTATTTCTTGTAGATTTTTGGTTTCTGCCAAGGGCCATGTGGATATTTATAACATCATTCATGGGCCATACAAAATTATCAACTTAAAAATTAGCCTCTATATTTGGTCAAACATTTAATTAACTCACCCCTAAAGCCTTGGCAGGGCCAGGCCAAATGATTTCTCAGGCCTTATATGGCCTGCAGGTCAGATGTGCCCCACCCCTGCTACATACCAAGCTATGTTTATGAAAGCTTATTTTAAATTTATGGTCTCTTAAGTTTGAACACATTCTAAAATCACTACAGTTTTTACACACCCTCTCCACATTCATGTTTTTGTTGTTATTTTAAACTTTTGTGTGTATCTCTTTTTTTCTATTTTCTTGTTTAAAGTATTACAAATAGTAGTACATATGTCTCCTTTTTTATTTCCCCATTGACCTTCCCCTGGCCTCCCCTACCCCCAGTACATGCCCTTACCACCCCCTCCCCAGTGTCTTGTGTCCATTGATTATGCTTATATGCATGCATATAAGTCCTTTGATTGATCTCTTACCGCCCCCCACCCCAACACTCCCCAGCCTTCTCGCTATAATTTGACAGTCTGTTCGATGCTTCTCTGCCTCTGTATCTATGTTTTTGTTCATCAGGTTATAATGTTCATTATTATCCATAAATGAGTGAGATCATTTGGTGTTTTTCTTTCACTGCCTGGCTTATTTCACTTAGCATAATGCTCTCCAGTTCCATCCATGCTGTGGCAAATGGTAAGAATTCCTTCTTTTTTATAGCAGCGTAGTATTCCATTGTGTAGATATATAGTTTCCTAATCCACTCATCTGCTGATGGGCATTTAGGCTGTTTCCAAATCTTAGCTATTGTAAATTGTGCTGCTATGAACATAGGGGTGCAAATATCCTTTCTGATTGGTGTTTCTGCTTTCTTGGGATATATTCCTAGAAGTGGTATCATTGGATTAAGTGGCAGTTCCATTTTTAAATTTTTGAGGAAACGCCATACTGTTTTCCACAATGGCTCCACCAGTCTGCATTCCCACCAGCAGTGCAGGAGGGTTCCTTTTTCTCCACATCCTCTCCAGCACTTGTCGTTTGTTGATTTGTTGATGATAGCCATTCTGACAGGTGTGAGATGGTACCTCATTGTTGTTTTGATTTGCATCTCTCGGATGATTAATGACTTTGAGCATGTTTTCATGTGTCTCTTGGCTTTCTGAATGTCCTCTTTCGAAAAGTGTCTATTTAGGTCCTTTGCCCATTTTTTTTTATTGGATTGTTTATCTTCCTTTTGTTAAGTTGTATGAGTTCCCTGTAAATTTTGGAGATAAAACCCTTATCAGAGATAACATTGGCAAATATGTTCTCCCATGCAGTGGGCTTTCTTGTTGTTTTGTTGATGTTGTCTTTTACTGGCAGAAGCTTTTTATTTTGATGTAGTCCCATTTGTTTTTCTCCTTAGTCTCTCTTGCCCTAGGATCTGTGTCTGTAAAGATATTGCTACAACATATGTCTGCAATTTTGCTGCCTATGGAGTCTTGTAGGGTTTTTATGGTTTCCCGTCTTACATTCAAGTCCTTTAGCCATTTTGAGTTTGTTTTTGTTGTGTGTATCTCTTAATTGATTGTTGTAATTACTCATGATCTCCCTACTTTTGCCTTTAGACCTTTGTACTATCTTTATAGTTGGTTGATCCACAGCTTTTACTAAGTGTTGGCCTTTGTCAGTGAGCATTTTTTTCTATCATATATTTTCCTTATTTTTGATCTTTTCTATTTGAAGAGGTCCCTTTAACATTTCTTGTAATACTGATTTAGTGGTAATGAACTCCATTGGCTTTTTCTTGCCTGGGAAACTCTTTCTCTGTCCTTGAATTCTAAATGATAGCCTTGTTGGGTAGAGTCATCTTGGTTGTAGGTCTTTGCTTTTTTTTTTTCATCACTTTGATTATTTTGTGCCGATCCTTCTGGACTACAAAGTTTCTGTTGAGTAATCATCTGGAAGTTTTATGGGAGTTCCCTATGCATAACTAGCTGCTTTTCTCTTGCTGCTTTTAAGACCCTCTCTTTATGGTTACCCTTTGGCATTTTATTATGATGTGTCTTGGTGTGGGCCTCTATGGGTTCATCTTGTTTGAGACTCTGCATTTCCTGTACTTGTATGTCTATTTCCTTCACCAGGTTAGGGAAGGTTGCAGTCCTTATTCACATGTTTTTCAGTCTCTGTCTCTTTCCTCGGGTACACCTATGACACTAATGTTGGTATGCTTGATGCTGTCCAGGGGTTTCTTAAACAATTTTCATTTTTTATATTTCTTTTTTCTTTATGCTGTTTCAATTGGGTGTTTTCCTCTACTTTGCCTTCTAGATCACTGATTTGATTCTCTGCTTCATCTAATCTGCTGTTGATTTCCTTTAATGTATGCTTTGTTCCAGTTATTGGTTCCTTAATTTCTGACTGATTCTTTGTTTTCTGTCACCATTTTTGTTTCCCATGTTTCTGTTGGAGTTCTCATCAAGTTTATCTATTCTTCCCCTGAGTTCATTAAGCATCTTTGTAACCAGTGTTTTGAACTCTGCATCTGGTAGACCCCTTGTCTCCATTTCATTTCCTTTACCTGGGGTTTGTTGTATTCTTTCATTTGGGACATGCTTGTTTTCTCCTTATTTTGGTTCCCTCTCTGCGTTTGTTTCTATGCGTTGCATGGGCCTGGTATGTGTCCTGGTCCTGGCAGAGTAGTCTGTGTAGCAGATGTCCTATTGTGCCCAGTGCAGAGTCCTTGGTCACCTGAGCTGGCTGCTCCAGAGGTGTCCTGGTGTGGGTTGTGTGTGTCCTTCGGTTGTAATGGAAACTTGATTGTTGTTGTGGGTGGAGCTTACCCTCAGCCTGACTGGCTGTGAGGACTGGCCATGACTGCGGTGGATAAGCTGCTGTTTGGCACCTGACCCAAAGGAGGAGAGTGGCTTTAGTGGGGCTCTAGTGCCAGCTGAGCCAGCCCCTTAGGAGTGTCATCTGGGGAGCTGGTTTGGGTGGTGCTCTAGTGTGGTCTGAAGCCAGCCAGCAGGTGTGTTGTTTCTGGAGTCTCCTGGGATGTGCTCTGGAGGTCAAGGTCAGCCAGCACTGTGCCCCGCTTGGGGCTGTCTTGTAGGCACCACAGAGGGATCACCGTTTGTGCTGGTGCTAGAGCAGCTTTGCAAGAGGAGCAGGGCACGCCGAGGCGAGCTGCTGCTGATGGGGGTTAGGGGGGTCTGTGGACAGTGAGAGATCCTAGGGAAATCCACAGCATGAGCCAAGGCAGGCCCCTCATGTGGAGGCACTGGGAGAGGTTTGGCCAAGTGTGCAAGTTAGGGGGGCAGGGTCTCAGGGAGTCACCAGGGTGGGGAAAACACTGTTGGGTTACTGGAGAGCTGATGTGGTGCCTGCCTGTTCTGGGCTGGCATGGGTTGGGGAGGACTCAACAAAGGAACAATGGCACCTGCCAGCACTTCCATCCCTGTAGAGCGGCGTCCTGACCCACACCCCTCCAGCCCTTGCCCTGAAGCTAGTCAATTCAGTGCCTCCCCATATGTCCTGGCCTTTTTTGAGCTGTTTCCTCTGTGCTGGAGCCCAGAGTGAGCCTTTTCTTTGGTCCTTTTAGGGCCTGCAGTGCCTAGGTCTGCAGCGGCCCTCAGTCACAGTCCCCCTGGTTCTCACAGCCCGATGTTATGGGGACTCCGTTTCCAGGCACAGGTGCCCAGGCTGGGGAGCTGGGTGGGGGCCTTGGACCCCTTCTCCGCGGGGGCCTCCACAGTCAGGATCTCCCTCCACATTCTCAGTGGCCACACTGTGGGTATGGGACCTGCCCATCCATGTCCCTGCCCCTCCTGTTAGTGTTGATGTGGCTTCTTGTTTATCTCCTTGGTTAGAGGGCTTCTGCTCAGCTGGTCTTCAAGTGGTTCTTGGTGACAGGTGTCTGACTTAGTGGTGATTTTGATGTAGTTGTGGGAGGAGATGAGCACAGTGTTGACCTATTCTGCCACCTTGACCAGAAATCTGCTAAGTGTCTGGGCAAAGGCCAGATCGGAGGGGTTCCAGAGAGTGTGGGAGGAGAGGAATGTGGAGAGTGCATCCGAGAAGAGGACTGTACACGTCAGGATAGGAAAAGTTATGCTGTGGTAATAAACATGCCCTAAAGTCACTGTCTTCAGACAGCAACAGGTTGTTGGTTATAATGTGTTTACTATACTAGCAGGTCCACAGAGGGCTCTTGTCATTGGAATCGCCCTGTTGCCCTGGCAGGAGAAGGCCTTTCTCACATGAACTTGCTTGATCACCATGGGCAGAGGGACAGGAAGGCGAATTGTGCACCAGCCTTTCAAGCTTCCACCTGGAAAACCACATATCACTTCCTTTCACACTTCATGGCCATGCCTAACGGTGAACAGCGCCTAGAAGGGGCCTGGGCTATCACTGAGAGGCACTGCTGATTAACACAAAAAGCACAGCCTGCAGTTGAACTTGCAGTTCATTCAAGGAAGTCACACAGGGGCTGAGACGCACCGGTGAGTGAGGCCGAATCCTGGCCTCCCCGAGCTCGCAGGGCAAGGGGTGGACCCATCACATACGCGTAAACAGGAACATAATGTGGGATAAACTAGAACAGGGGGTGGGTATGTGTGGTGCTATTTTACACAGATGGCCCGGGAGAGATGAGTTAGTCCTGTGTGAGGGTGGGATGGAGGCCACAGCGCAGGTCGTGCTGGGCCAGTCAGGGAGGTCGCCGGATTCAGGCCACATGAGGCCAGTGGCTATGTCAGGCATCATGTTTCAGCCTAAGCCCTCAGGAGTGTTGGTGAGTTTTAAGCGCAGGGTTGATATGATCTGATTGTGTTTTTAAAATGTTATTTGGTCCAGTGGGATGAGTCAGCAGTAAAGGAGGATGCATTATTGATAGACACAACACATGGATGACTCTCCGAGAGAATGCGCACACAAGAAGCCAGATACAATGAGCGCATGGGACACGATTCAATATATGATGGCCAGGAGCAGGCAAACTAATCTGTGGTGGTGGAAATCAGAAAGGGGGTGCTTGGCGGGTCGTGTGTGTGTGTGTGTGTGTGTGTGTGTGAGTGTGTGAGAGAATTAACTGGAAAGGGGCAGGAGGGAACTTTCTGGGAAGAAGGAAATATCTGTCTTGTTTTGTGAGGTGCTTATGCTAGTGCACATCACACACACACACACACACACACACACACACATATGGCATATACATATATACATGTATTGTAGTTATATATAATTTATAAATATACACACAGGGTGTCCCAAAACATGTATATACACTTTAACAGCTGATAGCTCAATTGATGCGTCTTTCTTTTCAGACTAAGCTTTGAACAAAGGACATTAATCCTAAAATGCTACTAAAAGTTTGAAAATGCAGCTGGAGTACACACACTGCCTTTATAATTATTCAGAGTGTGTACATTTTTGGGGGAACACGGGTATACTCAAAAAAATGTATACACAGTTTAACATCTGATTTTTCACTTAATTTTCACTCCTTTTCAGGTTTAACTGCTTTGAAATAATGGGTGAAGCCAGACTAAGCTTTGAACAAAGAAAATTTATCCACTAGACTTTTTTACATAAAACATAAAGTTTATGGTCCAAAACTGGCAATAGTTGACGAATTGAGGGCGCAAAACACAGAACGAAATGATTCTTGATGTTTGCGGTTCTGTTGCTTCCTTATCAGCCAACCCTGGACCAGAACAGTCATCAGTTTGAAAATAAGCACAGACAAAATAATTACTCATTTCTGTAGATTCCTTTAAATTTTGAAAATGAACTGTATGTTAATAAACACTGACTTTACAAACATTCAAAGTGTGTATACATTTTTGGGAAACCCTATATATGCACATATACTCCTTGTGTGCGTAAGCATAAGTATGTGTGTATATGTGTGTGTAACCATAAGTATGTGTGTATATGTGCAAGTATGTAAGTATAAGCATGTGTGTAAGCATAAGCATGTGTGTAAGCATTATTATGTGTGTAAGCTTAAGTATTTGTGCAAGCATAAGTATGTGTGCAAGAATAACTCTGTGTGTATATGTGCAAGTGTGTAAACAGTATGTGTGTAAGCATAAGTATGTGTGTAAGAATTAGTATGTTTGTAGTCATAAGTATGTGTGTAGTCATAAGTATGTGTGTAAGCATAAGTATGTGTGCAAGCATAAGTATGTGTGTAAGCATAAGTATGTGTGCAAGCATTAGTATGTGTGCAAGCATAAGTATGTGTGCAAGCATTAGTATGTGTGTAAGCATAAGTATGTGTGCAAGCATAAGTATGTGTGTAAGCATAAGAATGTGTGTAAGCATAAGTATGTGTGTAAGCATTAGTATGTGTGTAAGCATAAGAATGTAAGCATAAGAATGTGTGTAAGCATAAGTATGTGTGTAAGCATAAGTATGTGTGCAAGCATTAGTATGTGTGCAAGCATAAGTATGTGTGCAAGCATTAGTATGTGTGTAAGCATAAGTATGTGTGCAAGCATAAGTATGTGTGTAAGCATAAGAATGTGTGCAAGCATAAGTATGTGTGTAAGCATTAGTATGTGTGTAAGCATAAGAATGTAAGCATAAGAATGTGTGTAAGCATAAGTATGTGTGTAAGCATAAGTATGTGTGCAAGCATTAGTATGTGTGCAAGCATAAGTATGTGTGCAAGCATTAGTATGTGTGCAAGCATAAGTATGTGTGTAAGCATAAGAATGTGTGTAAGCATAAGTATGTGTGTAAGCATTAGTATGTGTGTAAGCATAAGAATGTAAGCATAAGTATGTGTGTAAGCATAAGTATGTGTGTAAGCATTAGTGTGTGTAAGCATAAGAATGTGTGTAAGCATAAGTATGTGTGTAAGCATAAGTATGTGTGCAAACAGTATGTGTGCAAGCATAAGTATGTGTGTAAGCATTAGTATGTGTGTAAGCATAAGTATGTGTGTAAGCATTAGTATGTGTGCAAGCATAAGTATGTGTGTAAGCATTAGTATGTGTGCAAGCATAAGTATGTGTGTAAGCATAAGTATGTGTGTAAGCATAAGTATGTGTGTAAGCATAAGTATGTGTGTAAGCATAAGAATGTAAGCATAAGTATGTGTGTAAGCATTAGTATGTGTGTAAGCATAAGTATGTGTGTAAGCATAAGAATGTGTGTAAGCATAAGTATGTGTGTAAGCATTAGTATGTGTGTAAGCATAAGTATGTGTGTAAGCATAAGTATGTGTGCAAGCATAAGTATGTGTGTAAGCATTAGTATGTGTGTAAGCATAAGTATGTGTGTAAGCATTAGTATGTGTGCAAGCATAAGTATGTGTGTAAGCATTAGTATGTGTGTAAGCATAAGAATGTGTGTAAGCATAAGTATGTGCGTAAGCATTCGTATGTGTGTAAGCATTAGTATGTGTGTAAGCATTAATATGCGTGTAAGATTATGTGTGTATATGTACAGTGTGTAAGCATAACTATGTGTGTAAGCATAAGTATGTGTGTAAGCATTAGTATGTGTGTAAGCATAAGTATGCGTGTAAGCATTAGTATGTGTGCAAGCATAAGTATGTGTGTAAGCATTAGTATGTGTGCAAGCATAAGTATGTGTGTAAGCATTAGTATGTGTGCAAGCATAAGTATGTGTGCAAGCATTAGTATGTGTGTAAGCATAAGTATGTGTGCAAGCATAAGTATGTGTGTAAGCATAAGAATGTGTGTAAGCATAAGTATGTGTGTAAGCATTAGTATGTGTGTAAGCATAAGAATGTAAGCATAAGTATGTGTGTAAGCATTAGTATGTGTGTAAGCATAAGTATGTGTGTAAGCATTAGTATGTGTGTAAGCATAAGAATGTGTGTAAGCATAAGTATGTGTGTAAGCATTAGTATGTGTGTAAGCATAAGTATGTGTGTAAGCATAAGTATGTGTGCAAGCATTAGTATGTGTGCAAGCATAAGTATGTGTGTAAGCATTAGTATGTGTGTAAGCATAAGTATGTGTGTAAGCATAAGTATGTGTGTAAGCATTAGTATGTGTGTAAGCATAAGTATGCGTGTAAGCATTAGTATGTGTGCAAGCATAAGTATGTGTGTAAGCATTAGTATGTGTGTAAGCATAAGTATGTGTGTAAGCATAAGTATGTGTGTAAGCATTAGTATGTGTGCAAGCATAAGTATGTGTGCAAGAATTAGTATGTGTGTAAGCATAAGAATGTGTGTAAGCATAAGTATGTGTGCAAGCATTAGTATGTGTGTAAGCATAAGTATGTGTGTAAGCATTAGTATGTGTGTAAGCATAAGAATGTGTGTAAGCATAAGTATGTGCGTAAGCATTCGTATGTGTGTAAGCATTAGTATGTGTGTAAGCATTAATATGCGTGTAAGATTAAGTATGTGTGTATATGTACAGTGTGTAAGCATAACTATGTGTGTAAGCATAAGTATGTGTGTAAGCATTAGTATGTGTGTAAGCATAAGTATGCGTGTAAGCATTAGTATGTGTGCAAGCATAAGTATGTGTGTAAGCATTAGTATGTGTGTAAGCATAAGTATGTGTGTAAGCATAAGTATGTGTGTAAGCATTAGTATGTGTGCAAGCATAAGTATGTGTGCAAGAATTAGTATGTGTGTAAGCATAAGAATGTGTGTAAGCATAAGTATGTGTGCAAGCATTAGTATGTGTGTAAGCATAAGTATGTGTGTAAGCATTAGTATGTGTGTAAGCATAAGAATGTGTGTAAGCATAAGTATGTGCGTAAGCATTCGTATGTGTGTAAGCATTAGTATGTGTGTAAGCATTAATATGCGTGTAAGATTAAGTATGTGTGTATATGTACAGTGTGTAAGCATAACTATGTGTGTAAGCATAAGTATGTGTGTAAGCATTAGTATGTGTTAAGCATAAGTATGTGTGTAAGCATAAGTATGTGTGTAAGCATTGGTATGTGTGTAAGCATAAGTATGTGTGTAAGCATTCGTATGTGTGTAAGCATTAGTATGTGTGTAAGCATTAATATGCATGTAAGATTAAGTATGTGTGTATATGTACAGTGTGTAAGCATAACTATGTGTGTAAGCATAAGTATGTGTGTAAGCATTAGTATGTGTGTAAGCATAAGTATGTGTGTAAGCATTGGTATGTGTGTAAGCATAACTATGTGTGTAAGCATTAGTATGTGTTAAGCATAAGTATGTGTGTAAGCATAAGTGTTGTGTGTATATGTGCAAGTATGTAAGCTTAAGTATGTGGGTAAGCATAAGTATGTGTGTATATGTACAAGTGTGTAAGCATAAGTATTTGTGCAAGCATAAGTATGTGTGTACGCATAGGTATTGTGTGTATATGTGCAAGTGTGTAAGCATAAGTGTGTGTAAGCATAAGTATGTGTGTAAGCATTAGTATGTGTGTAAGCATAAGTATGTGTGCAATCATAAGTATGTGTGTATATGTGCAAGTGTGTAAGCATAAGTATGTGTTAAGCATAAGTATGTGTGTAAGCATAAGTGTTGTGTGTATATGTGCAAGTATGTAAGCTTAAGTATGTGGGTAAGCATAAGTATGTGTGTATGTGTGCAAGTGTGTAAGTATAAGCACGTGTATGTGTGTACATGTTTGTACACGTGTTTATGAATATGTGTAGGTGTGTTATATGTATAAGTGTGTGTATGTGTAAGTGTGTGTGAGTGTAAATGTGTGTAAATGTGTGTGCGTGTGCCTGTGCTGAGGGATAGATGGAGACAGCTGGCAGGGTGTTGGGAGGCTCCAGGTGAGGCTGGCGGTCCCTGGATGAGTGGGAGAGTGCATGGATGTAGATAGTGTGTTTTTCCTGGAGGTGCTATAACAAGTTACCACAAACTTGGTGGCTTAAAATAGCAGAAATTTTCCTAGCAGGTGTGGCTCAGTGGTGGAGCGGTGACCTATGAACCAGGAGGTCACAGTTCAATTTCTGGTCAGGGCACATGCCTGGGTTGTGGGCTCAATCCCCGGTGGAAGGTGTGCTGGAGGCAGCTGATTAATGATTCCATCTCGTCATTGATGTTTCTCTCTCTCTCCCTCTCCCTCTCTGATATCAATAAAATACAAAAAAAACCCAGAAATGTATCCTCTAACAATTTGGAGGCTACAAATCCCAAATCAAGGTGTCAGCAGGGCTCCCCGTGAAGGTTGTGGGGAGTCTTTCCTCCCTCTTCCAGCTCCTGGTGGCCACCCTCAGGCCCTGGCGCTCCTGGCCTGAGTCTCACATGCCTTCCCTCTGTGTGTCCCATTTCATTATCGCACACCTAATCCAGTACTTTATATCCCCACTAGAGACCTGGTGCACGGATTTGTGCAAGGGTGGGGTCCCTCGGCCTGCCCGGCATTCAGGGCCAATCGGGGCCCTCTTGCCCAGTCCTGTAGGGGTCGATTGGGGCTGGCCGGCTGGGGGGAGGGACCATGGGAGATTGGCTGTGGGAGTGCACTGACCACCAGGGGGAAGCTCATGCATTGAGCGTTGCCCCCTGGTGGTCAGTGCACATCATAGCAATTGGTCTTTCATTGTTCGGTCACTTAGACTTTTATATATATAGACTAGTGGCCCAGTGCATGAAATTCGTGCACATTAAAAGGGGATTAATTATAGGAAATATTTTAATATTGCTATTTGCCCTTTCTCTATAATAGAAGTGTCAGAGATGAAAGAAAATTAGTAAAATGTATATGAAAATCTTCCTCCTGTCAGAGTCCCATGGGGCGCACCATGGGACCCAGAGTCAAGTCCCCACCCACCCACATGCACCTCAAAATCATGCAAGAGCCAGACCCAGCTGGCCCCACCCCATTGAGCTAGATCCAGACCCAGCTGGTCCCACCCTTGTCAAGCCCTGCCGGGCAGGGGTGCAGCCTCAGGTCCCCTGGCCTGGCGCTGGGGTGGGGGGTGTGGCCTGAGGTCCCCTGTCAAGCCCCACAGGGTGGGCAGATGGGGGGGCCAGCCTCAGGTCCCTGCTGATTGCTTGTTAAGGCTCGTTATGGGAACTCAGCCCCCGCTGTGGGTGCAGCCATCTTTGTGACAGAGTGACAGTCAATTTGCATATTCCCTCTTTATTATATAGGATAGGATGCCTGCTTTTATAACTGGCAATTTGTACTTCTTAACCCTTTCCCTTTTATTGTCATTCCCCCAACCCCATGGTCAGCAAACTGCAGCTCGCGAGCCACATGCGGCTCTTTGGCCCCTTGAGTGTGGCTCTTCCTAAGCCTTAGGAGTACCCTAATTAAGTTAATAACAATGTACCTACCTATATAGTTTAAGTTTAAAAAATTTGGCTCTCAAAAGAAATTTCAATCGTTGTACTGTTGATATTTGGCTCTGTTGACTAATGAGTTTGCTGACCACTGCCCCAACCCCCTTCCATCTGGCAACCATCAATTTATTCTCTGTATCTGTGACTTAGTTCATGTTCTGTTTATTCATTTATTTTGTTCATTTGTTTTTAGATTCCACATATAAGTGAAATTATGCGGCATTTGTCTTTCTGTCTGTCTTAGTTGGCTCTGCACAATATCTTCTGGGCCCATCCATGTTTCAAATGGTGAGGTTTCATTCTTTTTTAGGCTGAGTCATGTTCCATTGTCTGTATCCATCCCTTGATGGGCATTGCTTCCCTTGTGATTACCATGAGGATTACATCTAACGTCCTGTTAATGTTGAGTGAGTTTATCAGCCTAACTTCAGTGACATACAGACACTCTGCTCCTACAGCTGCCCCCACTCCAGTCAGTGGTTGACGTCACAAAATCCCACCTTTATACATCGTGCCAAGGCATCAACTAATAGTTCTTCTAACTGCACCAATCTCCTAAGTTATGTGGCTGGGCTTTGACAGGGCTGGGTCTGTGCCAAGCAAGTGTGAAGGCGGGTCAGGGGCTGGGGGCGTTGGGAGGAGCCCTGGTGTCCTGGCTCAGGGATCCAGAGCTGGGAAAGAGTGTGAGGACAGGTGTGTGTGTTTTATATTTTTTAAAAAGTTATTCCCTTTTTTTTCTTTTTAGTTTTGTCAGACTGGGAGAATTCAGTGCTGTATTTATTTATATTTTTATTGATTTCAGAGAGGAAGGGAAAGGGAGAGATAGAAACATCAATGATGAGAGAGAATCATTGATTGGCTGCCTCCTGCACGCCCCCTACTGGAGATTGAGCCCGCAACCCAGGCATGTGCCCTTGGCCAGAATTGAACCTGGGACCCTGCATTCTGCAAGTCAGCACTCTATCCACTGAGTCAAGCAGGCTAGGGCAGGTGTGTGTTAAATGACAGATGAAGGTCTTGAGGAATTTGAAGCATTGCTGCCGTTCCACAGAGTAATGCACTGTAAGGACAGAGCTGGGTCAGAGGGGATCTGACCTCAGGCCCCCCAGAGGCGCAGTGATTGCTGCTCTCGCCTGGGAGAGGCTCATGTGGTGCCAAGACACGGCCTCGAGCCCGGCCGGTGTGGCTCAGTGGTTGAGTGTCAACCTATGAGCCAGGAGGTCATGGTTCAAATCCCTGTCAAGGCACATGCCCGGGTTGCAGGCTCGATCCCCAGTGTGGGGCGTGTAGGAGGCAGCCAATCAATGATTCTCATCATTGATGTTTCTATCTCTCTCTCTCCCTCTCCCTTCCTCTTTGGAATCAATAAAAATATATTTAAAAGGCACCTAAATGTACTATATTAAAAAACAAAGTAACAGCCTCGGAGAGGGGGGCTCAGAGAAGTGAGACCAGCGGGAGGAGGCCAGCGAGTGGGGTGCCGACCCTGGAGGAGAGGGGTGCCCATCCTCAGGCAGCAGGGTGCTGGCCTTGGGAAGAGGGGTGCCGACCCTCGTGAGTGTGGAGAAGCAGCTCATGGGTCCGTAGGAGTAGAGGTCTTAGGCTGAGTCATGTTCCATTGTCTGTATGCACCCTCTCTTTATCCATCCCTTGATGGGCATTGCTTCCCTTGTGATTACCACGAGGATTACATCTAACGTCAAAGGAACTGATGTTTCTAAGGAGGCAGCGTGGTTTAAAATAGGGAAACGGAGAGTTAGGACGTGAATTACGGAGGAAAATCGGACAGCCTGTACCTGGGAGAGCTCGGGAGCAGGTCCCCGGAGGTGAGATAGCTGCGAGGGAGCGGAGGCTCCGTGAGGAGAGCTGAGGGGGAGGGAGGAGGCGGGAGGGGGAGGCGGACAGACTAGGATGTGGCCCTGTCGGCTGGGGGCCTCCGGCAGCGCGTGTCGGTGCTTGGTTCCCTCGTCTGCTCAAGTGCAGAGCAAGGGCCTGCTTCTCTGTGGCGGCCTGGGGTCAGGTCAACTGGAGGCTGGCCACACGCAGGCCCCTAAACGCCGTTTGTCCTGTCTCAGGCGGGGCTGGGGCCTGTGCTGAGGGACACCCTCCGTGGGGCCCTGGCCAGAAGCCGCCCGGGGTTCAGTGGAGTGTTAGCCTACCTCACCCCTGGGCTCTCTGAGAATCTGTTTCTCTTCCTCAGTTGCCATAATTAGGTTAAGAAGATAAAGTCCCTTGCTGTTTGGTGAGCATTTTTAAGCCAAGGTCATTTTGGGGTGGGGGTGGGGGGAGGGTGTAGCATTTCTTTCTTGCTCTGCAGGTCACAGCTTAACTCTCAGTCACTTCTGCCAACGGGTCGTCACTGGGGACCTCATAGGGGAACTTGTGGCCTCTCTGGAGACATTTCTGGCTTCATCTAGAGCAGCGGTTCTCAACCTGTGGGTCGAGACCCCTTTGGTGGTTGAACGACCCTTTCACAGGGGTCGCCTAAGACCATCCTGCATATCAGGTATTTACATTACGATTCATAACAGTAGCAACATTACAGTTATGAAGTAGCAACAAAAATAATTTTATGGTTGGGGGTCACAACATGAGGAACTGTATTTAAAGGGCCAGAAGGTTGAGAACCACTGATCTAGTGGGAGGCAGCCAGGGATGCTGTGAACCCCCTCAGTGCACAGGACGGGCGGCAGGTACCCCGCCCAGGCGTCCGCAGTGCTGAGGGTGAGACCACCGGGACCCCATCTTCCTCCCGTCCCACTTGCTCGCGGGAGCCCTTCCTGGCTCTGCCTGCAGTCTGTGATCTGGATGGCTGACATTCTGGGGAAAATCCTCTCATTGTCCTGGGCGAGTCCACGGACGGCAGGCGTCTTTTCTGTCTTGGTCACTGCCGCATGCCCAGTGCTAGCACGATGCCTGGTATAGTCAGTGCCCAATGACTACCTGTTTTTGAGTGAATGAAAAGGAACCTGCAATGAGGGCTTTTCTCTATGGATTGATTTCTCTGTCCAGCTTGTACAGCTCTGCCTAATACATCAGGTGAAACTTTGCTTCACTTCAAATTAAACTGTTAGTCCTGTCAAATCCTCTCCCGGGCATCATGTCAAATGGTGAGTGGCTTTCAGAGGTGTTTATAACGCCCGAAAACCCCCTCTCCCGCTGCGGACAGGAACGGAGGCGAAGAGCAGAGGCCATGAACTGAGTACTTCATGTATAAAATGTCACCGTTTTTATTTATCATTGTAAAGAGGTGTATCTCCACCAGATTGTAACAAAATTACCACAGCTTGTTCCAAAAGAAAATTTTAATACAAGAGATTTTAGAAAATTAAACACATTTGTTTAAAAATTCTATCATGTAAACCTTAACATAACAGGGTAGTTACGATAATACTACACGTTTCAGAGCGAGCCCGCCCGCATCCAGGCCTGGGCACCGACAGTAGCCCGGCTCCACATCGTTGCCGTATTACCCCCGACGGCGTCCCGGGGACCCAGGCTGAGGCCTCGCACAGTGGCCCCTGCACCCACAGCCCCTCCTCCCCGAAGTCAGTATCTAATGAGTCAAGCCGTGCTTACTGAGCAGCTGTGCAGGGGGTGGAGCTAAGGCTGCAGAGGTGAAGACGGTCAGGATGAATCCAGATAATAGTCAGCCCCACCCCTCACCCCTAGAAACCGCCCCCGGGCTGGGTCAGAGTGGTCAGCACTCTGCTCTCCTCCTGAGTCCCTGGCCCCGGACTTCGCACGGGCAGCTCCTGTCTGGTCTCTGGGTGGAAACAGTCGTGAGGGTGAGCGAGTGGCCTCTCCCTCCACAGCTCACGTGGCCAGAGGTGACCTGAGCGGCCCCATGGGCAGGTGGCAGCCTGGACAGGTCAGCTAGTGGTTTCCCAGTTTTGACGGGAAGATGTTCACGGGCCGGTAAGAACTGACCCCTGGACATTGAAATGCTAATGACTCCAGCATTCTCTACCGTGGACGGTCGTCCAGGCGCCATCGTTTAGAGAAATCAGACTTTTTCCTAAAGAAGCTGACTGGGTCGGTCGGGAAGCCACTCAACATGGCCTTAGGGCTCCGTGACTGAAGTCAGGAGCATCCATTGGCAGTGTCCTGGCGGAAACGGTGAGAAGTCAGGAGAGGACCACGGAGGCTGCTCCAGGGCCTGCGGGCTGAGCAGGGCGTTCGCTCAGAGCTCGGGCTCGTCGGCCTCCACCCTCATGCCTGTAGATTCCAGAGCTGATGTTTTAGCTTAAAACATAATTAAGACCGCGTGCTACAGAAACATGAAAACGAACTTTTGGCACGGAAATCTGAGATAAAATATACAGTGCTACAATTGTGCAAAAATAGCACAGAAGCTAATCTGAACAGCAAATATTTAAGGTTAGCTTTAATGAAACAATGCACAATATTTGAAACATGATCGCTGCAAACCCCTTGCTCAGAGGCAGACACTGCTCAGGGAAGGGCCCTCTGCCAGGCCCGGCCTGCAGGCTGGGGCGCCATCCAGTGCGCACCACGTCCCGAGGGAACCGCCAGGGAGAGGTCCAGACAGGTGGTGTGCCCGTCTAGGAGGTACCTTAGCCAGACCGATGTCCTGGCAGGTGTGGCCGCTGGCAGGGCCCTTCTCAGGCAGGTGGGCACACCCATCCTCAGGGCGAGGCTGAAAGCCAGCCTGTTCTTTACAGTCAGTTACATGCCTGCCAAGGTGTAAGTGCCTCCCGGTGGACGGACGCTGGGCTGGTGCAGAGGAACCAAGAGGAAGGAAGGACTCTGGAGGGACTAGTTAAAAGGCCCTGCTGGGACCCAGAAAACAGGCCTGGCCCCAGGTGAGGGGCGGCCGGCACCTCTGGGCTGCCACCACGAGCAGGTGGGGTGGGCTGAGGCCTGGGACCTGGGACCCCGGTGCTTAGGTGGGCAACCTGTCCCATGTGATACCCAGAGAAAAAGGAGGCCACCAGCTTGAGGCCACACCGGTGCTGGAAGCCGGCAGTGCTGCGTCTCGTCACCTGGCTGGCGGGCGGTGTGCTGGCTCCAAACCTGGGGACTCACTACTGGGCTTCCAGGGCCTGCTGCCTCGTGCACTGGTAGCAATGATGGAATCGATCCTACGATCCTACGACGTGATCAGCTTTCATTGCCTCTGTTTTGTTATAGGCACAACACACAACCTGCCACCCTGGTAAATTCCAGTGGTTATCAAAGGACTCATCTTAATAAGCTCCCAGCCAGGACAGAGCCGAGCTCTATGATTAGGCCACGCCCACATCCCCCCCCCCCATTACCCTTCCCACTAGGTTTCCTATGATGGTATCCTGTCTTCACTCCTCAATCAGGTGACCCCGTTTGTAACCATGTGACCCCAATGTGCCCAGCTGTTGGGTATTAAAGGTGCCACTGTGGACAGGAGAGCCACCTCCTCCCCCAGGGCCCGACTGGACAAACGCTGGGCTGTTCTAACTGCGGCTCGGCGCACTGCGAGGGACTGCCTGTCCCTCACACGGAGCCGTGCGCCGGGGATGGATGCTGAGCTGGAGCCAGCCATGCCGAGCCAACTGCGGGCCGTCCTTTCTGCGGATGGTCACGGGCTGGGGGGTGTGCGCAGGGGGGTCGGCAGCCTGCCCTCGGAAGTGGATCTGGGTTGAAGCGCAGGGGAAAGTCCCGAGAGGCTGGCATCTGTGCACCTGGCTGGGCCTGGGGTCTGTCTTCCTGCTCTGGGAATAGGGAAGTCCCTCCTTCCACACGCACAGCAGCTGAATGGACTAAATCACTGCAGGACAGTCTGTTTCCAAAGTTAAGGCTCTGAGGAGTTGCTGTAATGTGCATGTCACATGCATATCTGAGCTAAAATTAGGGGTGTCTGTACGTTAAAGGTGATTCCAGGGTTTCTGCATGATCACAAAACAGGGTACAACGAGCAAGCAGCGAAGTTCCCATGTGGCCCTAGGAATGTGCTTTTACAACCAGTGGGAGAGCAGGGCGAGTTTTCCATGAAAAATTCAGCTTCGGAAGATGGGAGGCAGGGTTTCTCCTGTTTGAATACAGGCTGAGCACCTGTCCGCCTGGCTGTGGGAGCAGGTTCCTGGAGGATCGCATGCGGACGTGTTTTGGGGCAGGTGCCGGCAAAGGCTGCTGGTCAGAGTCCGTGGTCCCGGGTGGGGCCGCCGGAGGTGGGTGCTGACACGACCAGAAGGAGAGATGTCGGGGAGCAGGCTCTGCTGTCCAGACGGCAGTGCTGGAAAGTCTCTCGGCTCCGTCACGACGACGGAGGTGGAGCAGACAGCGTGTGGCGCGGGGCAGCTGGAGTGGGGCACCCTGCCCATTTCGGAGGGTGGCTCTGTCCAGAGCAGCTGCAGCGGATGGGGCGCAGTGGGGCGAGTTGAAACGAAGGAGAAGGTTGATCCTGGACTGACTGCAGGGTCCCCTGCCGCCCTGAGAACAGCAGGCCCTTGGCCCACCTGGCTGTCCCCAGAAGGGAGTCAGGCCTATAGCTCTGCGGGCTGTGCGGCTGTACACAGGAGGTGGCTCTCCTGTCCACGGGGCACCTTTAATACCCTGCACAGGTTTCTTCCCAGGGACAGCCCACCTGGGCCCCCTGAGGTCTGAGTGGAGCTGAGGGCTCCGGGACGCAGAGGTGGTTAGCTCCACTGACCGTCCTTCACACGTTTGTCATCCAGTTCCCTACGGATCTGTCCTCAGGTTTCGCGTATCCCCGCGCAGTCTCTTTACAAACAACTTCACATCTGCTTTCTAGTATCTCCCAGAAATGCAGCCTCCTCCTCACAGTGCTTGCGCCCAGGGGAGAGGCAAGTCCATGATTCTGCACAGCCGGCGGCCCTGGCCCGGGAGGGTCTGACTTGGAATGCTGGGGGGGACCGGGGGGAGGCCACACTCTCATTTTATCAGTCTAGGGGCTCAGGGGCCTGGTGCCCTCCAGTCTGTCTTAGGGAATGATCATGATCTGTTCAAGGTGGACGTGCGCCCCAGTTCACAGCGAGCCATGCGGCGGCCCACGAGCTTGGGGGCCAGGCCTGCAGGCCGAGGGCCTAAGAGCCTCTGCAGAACCAAGTCTCTCACAGCCCAAGGCCTCTCGGCTGGGAAGGCAAAGCCACCGATTCCTGGGCAGCCCAGGGTGCTCCACCGTGGGGGCACCATGTTGCCACCGATGGCTGGCTGGGTGAGGTCCCTCAAACCTCACAAAGTGCCTGTGGATCAGGGGCCTTGGGTTTCCTGGGGGCCACTCCTCCCAGAAGCCAGGCGTCACCCGGGAACCACAGTTCAGCATCGCCGACGGGCTCCTTCTCACACAGGCCCCGGGGTCTCCTGTGGGAGAAGCTGCAGAGCTGAGGCTGGCCATGGGGCACTAACAAGGGGTCGTGTCTAATGGCTACTGGTGGGGAGTAAAACGGCAAGGAAACCGCCCCCGTTGGGCCGCAGGCTGCAGCAGGCAGTTGCAGGAAAAAGAGAAAGAAAGACTGTAACAGTCATTCCAGCTCCCAGCGGGAAAAGCCAAGAGGCCGTTTCTGTGGGAACCAGGGGCTCCACGCCCAACTGGCCCTCTGCCGGCCCCTGGGCTGGAGGGAGAGGAGGAAGCCTGGCTGCTTGGGCAGACCCGGGAGAGTGGTGCCCACGTGTCCACGTCTGACCAGTTTAATCGGTGCCATGTGACCGGTGGAAGGTGTGCTCTCAGGTTCACCGGTGCGTGTGGCTGTCACTCCAGGTGGCAGGTCCGGCTGCTGTGGCCGGACTGGGAGCAGGTGGCCGGGGAGGCAGCAGCACAGCACGGAGGCTGAGTCTGGGAGTCCACGGAGGTCAGAGGTCGCCGCTCTGGGGCTCCACGTTGCGCGTCTCCCTGGGGTGGCTGCGGGACAGCTTGGGGAAGCGGGAGGCCACCCTGGGCCGGCTGCTCTTGTTCAGTGGCTCTCCGGGCGGGGCGGCGTCACTGTAAGAAGAGGGGAGAAGGGTTAAGTGGGGCTCCGAGTGCAGGGACAGGACAGCGGAGCAGGGCTCACTGACAGCTGCTGCCCAGCTGGCTGGTGATGCAACACAGAGACACCGAGAGGCCACACTGTTAGGTACACTTTCTCTTTCCAAAGCACAGCTGTGGGGCCACCAGCTCTGGACCGTGTTTAAAGGCTGTGAGAGAAGGTACCAGCCACGGCCTTCACCCCTCCCCACACTCCACCCCTTTTTCACTGATCTTCCAGCAAAGGCACATTCCAGTCCGAGAAGAGAGAATGCTGTGGACACACTGCACGCACAGTCGAGAGGTGCAGCACAGACATGGGAGGGGCTGGGAGAATTCATCCTAAGAGGGTAGTCAAGGCAGATGCCAGTGTCGAATAAGGGCCTCCTCCCAGGGGGTCACTGACTGGTTATCACACACGGGGCGCGGGGCGGTGAAGAGGCGACAGGAGCGCATGTGCTGACCCACCCGTAGAGCCTGCGATGAGGGCGCAGCTACAACCAAGTGGGGTCCGGGGCCTCCTGGCTCGGCTGCCGGCTGGAGCCTCAGAAAAGGCCGAAGAGTAGGTTGTAGAGAAAGAGAAAGAGAAGCAACATTCGAGGACCTGGGTTACAGGGCTCCCGCAGCTGCAGATGTGAGTGAGGGAGCTGCATGGTTCTCAAGAGATCGCTGTCCTGTGCGTGACCTGGGCACGTGGTCAAGGTCCTGTCATGAGACGAGGGAAGGGAAAACACAGTATTTCTCGAGCAACACGTGAGAGGTGGAGCTCGGGGAAATGGAGCACACGGAGTGGTGATGTCAGTCTGGACACCACGCAGGGTGTCCGTGTTCCCACCCGGCCTCAGAGGCGTGGCGTATCCGCATGGGAAAAGGGTCGTGGGTTCATGTGGGAGGGAAGGGAGACAATGGTGCACACGTGGATAAAAACGTGAGGGGACGTGCAGCAGCACTCACAGCCGACATTGTAGTTCTGGGCGACCAGACAGGAGGTGGCGCAGAGTGGACCTATGCGATGCTGTGATCTGTGAGTTTCTAAGGACAGGACTTAAAACACTCTTTTAGGGAGGGCATACCCTACCATGTACAGGGAAACCCTGCAGGACATTCATCCCAGGATCTCTCTCGAACACACAGTGGGAAGCACTGTCCCAGGCACGGAGGATGGAACGGGGAACAAAGCAGGTTCTCCTGGCCCTGGAGCTCACAGAGGTGTTTGCATGTCATCTATATATATAAAAGCCTAAATGACTGAACTACCGAATGACCGTTCGACAGGTCACTGTGACGTGCACTGACCACCAGGGGGCAGACACTCAACACAGGAGCTCAGTGTGCTCCCACAGTGGTAGCGCCGCCGCTCAGCTGACCACTGGGCTCCAGACGCCGGGCTCACAGCTGGTGAGCACGCTGCGGCGGCACTACCGAGCGGCAGCAGTGACAGGCACAGTGGGGCCGGATTGAGCGGGAGCAGTGTGGCACCCAGCACGGACTCGGGCTCCTCCTTGGCTGCCTGCCGCTTCACGCACTACTACATCCCTCAGGGGATGTTGGACTGCTGGTTCCGATCCCAAAACTGGCCGTCCCACATCCCCCAAGGGGTCCCAGATTGTTAGAGGGTGCAGCCAGGCTCAGGGACCCCACTGATGCATGAATCCGTGCCCCAGGCCTCTAGTATAGTATAAAGGTTTAGGTTACAAATGCAGCCAGAGCCCCCCTGAGGGGCCAGCTGCCTGAAGATGGCAGGAAGTGCCCCGAGAGGGACAGGGAGTGAAGGGTGCAGCTGAAGGCCTCGGGGAGCCCACAATCTGGTTGTGTTTTAAGTGGCTCCTGCGTGCTGGGCAGAGGGTGGGCTGGAGGGCCAGTGGTCTGGGCCCAGGGCGCACTCGGAGGATGGGCTGTGGCTGTGAGCACTGGGCTGGTGAACTCTGACCTCCCACGGCTACCGTCACACACTGTCACACACTTATTGGCTCAGGACCACACAGCTGTGATGCACTGTCCTACAGTCCTGGAGGGCAGGCACCCAGAACGGGACTTCCAGGGTGGAAGTCAGGGCGCATCTGTTTCCCCACCTTTTCCGGCACCTCCAGCTGGCGGTCTCCATCACCAAAGCCGCAGTGCAGTACCCCGACCTTCCCCCCTCTAAGGACCCTGTGACCACACCGGGCCTGGGTAACCTCCCTCTTCCGAGACCCTGAGTCACAGCTGCGGGGTCCCCTTTGCCATGGAAAGGGGCACATTCACGGGTCCCAGGGAGCAGGGTGCAGGCATTTTGGGGGTCATTATTCTGCCTAGCACAGATGCTTCTTTCCTTCCTTTTTACCAGCATTTATTATCGTTACTTCTTAACGTTGTATAACTGAACAGTCCTTACTCCAATGAACCTTTGTGAATATTTTGGTTTGAAACACTTTAAAGTACAGCAAAATATTTCATTGGTGGCTTAGGTGCTGCTAATCTGTGCATTTTCTTTTTTTTAACTTTTTTTACTTTTCAATTATAGTTGACATACAATATTATATTAGTTCGAGGTGTAAAACATAGTCATTAGACATTTATATGCCTTATGAAGTGCTCACCCATAAATCTACAACCACCTGACACCATACATAGTTATTACAATATTATCGACTATATTTTCTATGCTGTACTTAACATCCCTGTGACTGTTTTTATACCTGGCAATTTGTACATCTTAATCCCTTCACCTTTTCTCCCAGTCTCCCAAGTCCTCTCCCCTCTGGCAACCATTACTTTGTTCTCTGTACCTATGAGTCTGTTTGTTTTTATCTATTTACTAGAGGCCCAGTGCATAAAATTCGTGCACGGGTAAGGTCCCTAGCAGCTGCCGGCCAGGGCCTCCCTTTGTTCCACGCCGCCCTATCGTGGTCAGTGCGCATCATAGTGAGCGATCAAACTCCCGATGGGTCGAACTCCCAAGGGGACACTTTGCATATTAGGCTTTTATATATATAGATTTTGTTTGTTTTACTAGTAGATTCCACATATAAGTGAAATCATGTGGTATTTGTCTTTCTGTGTTTGACATATTTCACTCAGTACAAGAGTCATATTCTCTTCTTAACCTGTCTACTGATGGACATTCAGGTTGTTTCTATAGCATGGCTATTGCAAATAATGCTGCAATGAACATATGGGTGCATATGTCTTTTTAATTTCTTCAGATAAATACCCAGAAGTGGGCTTGCTGGATCATGTAGAAGTGTTATTTTTAATTTTTTGAGGAACCTCCATACTGTTTTCCTTGGTGGCTGCACCAGTCTGCATTCCCACCAACAGTGCACAAGGGTTTTCTCTCCACCTCCTCACCAACACTGTCGTTTGTTGATTTATTGAAGGCAGCCATTCTGACAGGTGGGAGGTGATATGTGTGGTCTTAATTTGCATTTCCTGTTAGTGACATTGAACATCTTTTCATATGTCTATTGGCTGTCTGTGTGTCCTCTTTGGAGAAATGTCTATTCGGGTCTTCTGCCCATTTCTAATCAGATTGTTTTTGGAGTTTAGTCATATGAGTTCCTTACTAGTAAGTATTTTGGGTATTAACTCCTTAATGGATGTATCATTGGCGAGTGCCTTCTCCCATTCAGTAGGTTGTCATTTCATTTTGTCATTTTGTTGAGGTTTCCTTTGCTGCACAGACTGAGATTTGAATAGGAAGTGGAGAGATTACAGCTGGTACAAAATAGGAGAAATAAGAAAAAGACTTGTATAATAAATATCTCACTGGACCAAAACACTTTAAAAAACAAATCTAATTAAGATGAGCTCACTCTCCTGTCCCCGGGCTCCGTGCCAGGGCTCCCCACTGCGTCCTGAGCCACACCGGGCTCTACAGGCAGAGAATCACCTATGGACGGGCCCTGGGCTCAGGGCCAGGCCTCCCGGGGAGTAGGTGGCAGATCCGGCTCATCCAAGCCCAGTCCAGCTGAGGGAGGGAATGAGACACACCCAAAAGGAAGTGTGACCCCGCAGGGTTCCTTCCCTGGTCTTAGGGGCGGTTCTGTTTAGGATGATCTGATTTTCACGCCTCTCCAGGGACGCGGCCACTGTGCTCAGTGAGACTCCCCTTGTGTTGAGTTGGGGACGGTAGCTCAGTATGACGACAGATGAAATCCCTCTGCTATTACCCGTTGCCCTGGGAGCCTGGGTGTGCTTTCCTTCTGAGCGCGGAAGGGAAGGAAACATCTGACTTTGACCAGGATGGAGTCCCCCTCCCGAGAGCCATTTCTGCGGCCAGGCCAGTCCAGCTGCTCGCCGCTCGGTCCTCCTTCAGAAGGGCATTTACCGAGAGCCCAGAGACAACAGGCCCTTTCTCCTTTCCGTGTTACCAATGCCTCTTCCTCCCTGAGCGCCCCGGAGGACGGGTGGAAGATGCTGGAAGGAATGTCCCCTCGCCCTGCGTAGGTGGGCTTACGTGTAAGTGTCCTTTAAACCACCCCCCTCGCATGGGGCCCGACCCTAAGCCTTGGCCATCACTGGGCGTGACAGGCAGGCAGGATGAGCCCTGCTTGCTGTGACCAGAGCCACTGGGCCTGACTTAGTGGCTTTTGGGGAGGGAGAGTCACAAGTCAATGGGGCCAAGGACAGCGGCCACTTCATTTTGTTTTTCAACCAATGGCACCGACTGTGTGGGAAGGCAGCCTGGGGCAGGGGGCAGGACGGGGCTCTGAGCCAGCTGCCCGCATCCAGTCACGGCCCTGCTGTCTTTGAGACTCATTCCTTTGTCTGTCCCATGGGGACGATGATCAGTGCTGTGACAGGGACGAGAGTGAACCCATGCAAAGCCACCTGCCAGCCGCATTTCCTTAGATAAGTTCCCTGCTCTTGCTGCTGTAACAAAGGTGGGTGGTTGTGAGCGTTATGTGGATAAAGCTGGGACAATAACCACTCAGAACTGTGGGCTTTGCCAGGTGCCATGCGAGGCCCTGGTGTACAGAGGTGAACAGGAGTCTGAGGAGTCCACAGCCTCGTTGGGGAGCAGGCAGGGTGGGCCCAGAGCAGACTGTGACAGTGGAACACGGTGGCTGCTTCACACCGGGAACACAGGGTGCTGAGCACAGGCAGTGAGAGGGCTTCCTGGAGGGGAAGAGCGAGAAGGACGGGCAGTGGGAGTTGGATGGTTCGCCGTGAGAGGGCTCTTTAGATTTGCCTGAAGGCTACAGCCCTGTGGTGGCTGTGTGGGCCCAGTGACTTCCCTCCCTGGAAGCAGGACTGACCTTGGGGCTGTCAAACACCCACGGCTGACTCAGTGAGTGCAGCTGGTACCCAGGGTGGACTGGAATGGCGGGGGGCGGGGGGGGGGGGGGGTGCCAGGCACAGCTCAGTCTAAAGGTCAGAGCAGCAGTGACAAGGAGCTAAGCCCACTGTGGTTGGGTGAGTGGGCAGGACTATTGTGATAATTCCCACGAACAGGAGAGTGGATGGCGCCGAGGCTCCCGGAAGATGAGCCAGCTGGGGCCAGCTGAGTGCAGACGCTGTGGCGGGTCCATAACTAGTGGGTGATGGGTGACAGGGCAGCTGACGAGCAGGGCTGGTGCTGTTGAAAGCGCTGAGCTGGAGCGAAGAGAGTGGGGACAGGACTCATTGGCACATATGAGGCCAAACCACACGAAACTGACATTTATTTTCCAGGTCAAAAACCATCTAATAGTTTCATGGACCTGTGGGCCATTTGCATGTCTTCTTTGGAAAAAAATGTCTACTCAAGTCCTTGGCCTATTTTTAAAACAGAGAAATGCAAAACCACAGTGATACTGCCTCACACCTGTCAGGATGGCTGGTATCTAGAAAACAGGACAGCGACTGTCGGTGAGGGCGTGGCAGACTCGGTGGGAAAGCAAAACGGTGCCGCCGCTCTCGCCAACAGTGTGGAGGCGCCTCAAAACTCACAAAAGGGACTGCCTTCCGACCCAGCTATCCCACTGCTGGGTTTTATCCTAAGAACTGAAATCGGGATCTCAGGGAGATCTCTGCCCTCCTACTCACTGCAGCATTATTCACAACAGCCGAGATTCGAAAATCCCCCAACCCCTGGGTGGGCAAGTGGATAAAGCAAGTGTGATGTGTGCACACAGTGGGACAGTCAGTCTGTGTGACAACTCGGAGGACACTGTGCTGAGTGAACCGAGCCCGTCACAGAAGGACAAATACCTCAACATTGTGTCTAAGAGTCAAACTCACAGAATCAAAGGCTGGAGTAGTGGTGGCTAGAGGCGGGGAGAGGTGAGGGTGGGGAGTTACTAATCAACAGCCACAGGGTTTCAGTTGAGCAAGAATAAGCTTTAGAGATGTCACATAGCATGGTACCCACAGCCAACAGTAATGTGTGGTACACTTAACATTTGCCAAGAGGGTAGAGTACATGTTACATTCCTGGGGTTTAAGAGTAGTACCTGCAGGCATGGGGTTGTGGGTGTGTGCAGCCTGGTGGGGGAGGGGTCTGGGGGATGGAGGAAGAGGAGGAGCCTTGGCCAGGCCCGGGGTGCATCCACAGAGCCCAGGGCATGTGCGGGAAGTTCCAAGGCAGAGGGAAGACCTCAGGTTGATGAGGAAAGACTTAAATAAGGGCTATTGATTTTTTTTTTTTAACTAGGGCTCACTGGAGCCCTGCAGCCGCTGCCTCCAATCCCATCACCTTCTCTGTCTTCGAAATTAAATTCTCACTCCTCACAGCCCGTGTTAGCGCCAACTCCCTGCCTCGCGCCCTGGTGAGACCTAGGGAGGGGCAGTGCCGGTTTACCCGCCGCTCCAGCATCAGGCCACGGAGGAAGTAGCTGTCTCTTCCCCAGCAGCCTGTGCTTCTGTGACACGGTGGCTTGTGGCTCTGGGGCTGGGCAAGAGCCGAGCCGGTGAGCAAAGCACCACTGCATTCCCGACTCTCCTGACTGCTCAGTGCCGCGCTGTGTCTGCCCCAATTTTACAGACAAGAAAGGGGGGTCTGGACGGCAGGAAAGGCCCCATCCCCCAGAAGGGATTTCCAAAGGCCATGCAGTCATTGACTGAACTCCGTATTCCGAGTCAGAAAACCTGCGTTCCTCCGTTAGACGGGTTAGGACCTTGGGAAGATGCACAACCCTCCCAAGACTCAGTTCTCTGACCTGTGAAATGGGGATGGTGCCGGTCCTGCCTGCCATTCACGTATCGTGGGCACATACGTCTTGAGCCTGTTAGCGTTAGGAATCGTGGTGGCTCTTTCGAGGCCCTGAGATAACTGACAAGAATGCGAGCAGCATGGGAAGTCTGGCAGAATCTTCGGAACCTGGGTTGGGTTGCGTGCCATCAACATATCAAGGGACCCGGTAGAGGCTTTTTACAAAGACTTTACAAACTACTGAAATACAGCGAATTCCCAAACCTCCCATTCCCTCTTCCCCAGAGCCACCTCCTCAACGCCCTCCATCGTCGGCCGGGGGAGTGGCTGCGAGGCCATTTCTGGAACACAACCAGCCTCTTGGTCTGGATCCACCTGAGGTGGTCTCGTGTCCTAGCAGGGCCGCGGAGCTCCGGAGATGGAGAGGGGTGGTATTCGGTGGGGGGCTTGGAGACAACTTGAAGAAATGTCGGCCAACAAGCGGGCAGTCAGCCTTAGGATGTGTCTGTCAGCGACGAGGGCGAGAGAACTGTGGGGCTGCCATCATGAAGACCTGGTGACAAGCACTGTTCCCGGGCCGGGGCTGGACCTGGTGCCGGGCTCTGGGAAGATCACAGACTCAGCTCTGGCCTTCAAGCTGCTCAGACTAGGGATCTGACTGGGGGGCGGGCAGGGAACACAGCGACCACACAAGCCAAGCACGGCGCTGGGGACAGAGGGAGCTGGGAGGACCGAGCACCGAGGGATGAGGAGGGCTCAGTGAGGACCGGAAGGAAAGGGCTTCCGAGCAGAGGACGGCCTGGAACAGGCCCCAGGAGGAGAAAGACGGGCTGTGGTGAAGCTGCAGTTGGATGCAGGGCAGTGTTTGGGCCAGGAAGGCCATGAGATGGCAGACAGGTGAGGTCCACGCCCTCTGCTGATCCACTTTCCAGAGGTGAGACCACTCAGCCAGTGGTGAGCCAGGGCTCAGCGTTTCCATGGGAACAAAATTCATGACATTCAGACTTGGGCAGTTTCCCCGTCACTGGGTCACTTCTGTGACCAATATGCACGACCACTTTAGGTGCCACACTTGCCAACTAAGGACATGACACACATTCCACAGCCCAGCTGCCCCTATCTGCACTGTCGCTGATGCCAACGTGATAGAAAGCACAGGCTCTCAGAATAAAGGCCACTCCCTCAGCATCTGCACTGTCTTCACGCGGAAGAGGCTGTCGGGATGGGCTCCAGGCCTCAGGATCTCAGAACCACTGTCTAGGTGACCCGAATGCTCCCCCGGCCCCCAGGTCAGTGTGAAGGTGAGGCCACTTGTGGGGGCCCCGCATTCTTATGGGAAGTGGCCAGGACTGAGGCCCGGGCCCTTGTGCCAGGGCTGTGACGAGGACATGTGCAGTGTCCCTAGATTACACCTCTGTCATCTCTTACGCTCTCCTTCCTGCTTCCCCACATCGGCATATCCCCATGTAATAGGCAAGATGTATCTTTAAATACCTTTGGCCTGTATGTAAAAATACATAAACATGGGTTTAATACACATTAAAACAATAAAAAAAGACATTTCTAATGTATCACCATGGTTCACTTTCCACCCAAAGGCAGGGTGAGTGTTCTCTTCTTCACAATGTGTGTTTTGGGCAGGTTAGATGCACCTCAGAGGCATCATGCTCCATGGAAGGAGCCAGGCTCAAAGGCTGCACCGTCTGACTCCACTTGTGACGCCTGGAAAAGGCCACGCTGCAGGGGCGAGGGCAGGTGGAGAGCGCGAGGGGCTGTCCAGAGCCGGGCCCTAGGGAATGCTGGGGTGAGGGAGCTGTTCCGGCTCATGGTGCTGGTGCTGGTGCATGACTCCATGCATTTGCCAACACACACAGAACTGTATAATAATAAAAAGGGGAAATCTGACCACATAAGTTATACCTCAATCTCAATAAGCTTGGCTGGAAAAGGCCGTCTTTTTACATTCCCGCTTTCCCAGCATGAGTGAGCGCCTCCCATCGGCCTGGGTCTCTGGGAGACAGTGACCTCTCCTTCCCGGGGTAGAAAGGGCAGGGCGCTGGGGACAGAAATCTTTGACTTGGTTGATTATGAGCTGAGCTACCTGGACAGGTCGCTGATGCTCCACTGGACTCGATTTCTCACATGTAAGACGAGATCACAGTAAAAAGATAAATGGCAATTTAACCCTTTGCACTCCGAACCATTCTGGACATTGGCTACCAGCTACTCGACGCTACTTTGCGGCGGAAACGTGCATTTACAGACCCTCGTATTATTTAGTATAATTTTGGAACCAAGTAACGTATTATGATATTGGACTTATATGAATTGGGTGACATAGAGGAATGTATATTTGCAAAAAAACCAATATTTTATTGTTTATAATTTTGTACAGTATGATAAGTTTTGTAACACTCCCCAATATGCATTGCAGGCTGATTAGTGCATGTTTGACAGTAATAAGTGGTTTGACGCCTGCCACCAGGTGTTTTCCTGTTAGAACACACAATGCAGTCCCGTTTTCTTTGTCCCACATCGGGAATATGTAGTTTATTGTTTAATCCAACACAAAACCCGCTGACATTTCTTGTATATATCTTAGTAATTTTACGATATTTTGATTTAATTTCTTTGTGCCATTTCAAAATAAAACTTCAGGGAAACATGCATGTCTCAAAAAGTTGCGTTGAAATAACTCAATTCCCCGTAATCACTAATAAACTGCAATGTCCCCTGAGAGGGGACATCCGAGTGATATGCTAGAATTCCGATGTCCCCTGAGAGGGGACAGCGGAGTGCAAAGGGTTAAACATGGACAAAGGGTTTGACAGCCATTTCTCCAAAGAAGATATACAAATGACCAGTCAGAATATGAAAAGATACTCAACATCATTAGTCATCAGACACCACTTCACACCCACTAGAGCAGTTCTCAACCTTGCCTGCACATTAGAATCACCTGAGAATCTCTTTAAAATCCTGATTTCTGGGCCTCATCCTCTGGAAATTCTGTTTCTTTGTTGCTAATGTTGTGGCCCCACCCCATAACAAAGAAACAGAATTTCCGGAGGATAAGGCCCAGAAATCAGGATTTTAAAAAGATTCCCAGGTGATTCTAATGTGCAGCCAAGGTTGAGAGCCACTGCACTAGGGGCTGCTCTCAATAGGTCACACAATAGCAAGTGCTGGTGAGGACGAGGAGAAATCTGCTGGTGCGAGTGTAAAAGGGTGCAGCCGCTTTGGTTTTTGTTTAAATAAATTTTTACTTTTCAGTTACAGTTGACATACAGTATTATTAGATATTATTAGTTTCAGGTGTACACCCCAGTGATCAGACATTTATATAACGTGTGAAGTGATCATCCTGATAAAGCTCGTACCCACCTGGCACCACACATAGTTATTACACTATTACTATTCCCTATGCTGTACTTTCCATCCCTGCGACTAACTACCAATGTGCACTTCAATCCCTCACCTTTTTCACCCATCCCCCCAAGCTCCCTCCCATCTGGCAACTGTCAGGATGGTCTCTGTGAGTCTGTTTCTGTTCTGCTTGTTCACTCATTTATTGTTTATATTGCACATATCAGTGGAATTATGGCATGTCTTCCTCTGTCTGACTTATTTCCCTCAGCCAATACTCTCTAGGTCCATCCATGTTGTTGCAGACGGCGATTTCATTCTTTTTAAATGGCTGAGTCACATTCATTGTGTATACGCGCCACTTCTTTACTGAGGCTGCTCCCATATCATGGCTCTTGTAAATAATGCTGCAATGAACAGATGGCTGTGCGTCTTTTTTAAACTTACTGTTTTGGGATTTTTAAATACCCAGAAGTGGGCTTGTAGGGTCCGTCTTTATCCCTTATTACAGCCTTTGTTTAAAGTCTATTTTGTCTGGTATAGACATTGCTACCCCAGCTTATTTATACATTTTCATTTTCACGAGATATCTTTTACCATCCCTTTCAGTTTATGGGTGTCTTTCTATCTGAATTGTTCTGTGGACAGCATATGGAAGGTTCTTGTTTTGAAGGCTCTTGTTTTGTTATTAAGCTACCTTATGTCTTTTGTAATATGTAATCAAATTGCATTTAAAGTAATTGTTGATGTACGTATTGTCATTTTATTATTCATATTTCAAAATCTTTTTTTTTTTTAAAGAAGACCCTTTAACATTTCATATAATACTGGTTTGGTGGTGATGAACTCCTTTAGCTTTTTCTTGTCTGTGAAGCTCTTTATCTGGCCTTCAATTCTAAATGATAGCTTTGCTGGGTAGAGTGATCTTGGTTGTAGGTCCTGCTTTTTATCACTTTGAATATTTCTTGCCACTCCCTTCTTGCCCACAAAGTTTCTGTTGAGAATCAGCTGACAGTCGTATGGGTACACCCTTGTAGGTAACTAACGCTTTTCTCTTGCTGCTTTTAAGATTCTCTCTTCATCTGTAACCTTTGGCATTTTAATTATGATGTGTCAGGTGTGGGCCTCTTTGGGTTCATCTTGTTTGGGACTCTCTGTGCTTCCTGTACTTGTTAGTCTATTTCTTTTATCAGGTTAAGGAAGTTTGAAGTCATTATTTTTTCAAATAGGTTTTCAATTCCTTGTTCTCTCTTTCTCCCTCCATGATGCTAATGTTGGCTCTTGAGGTTGTCCCAGAGACTCTTTATTCTCATTTTTGTGGGGACTCTTTTCTTCTAGCTGTTCTGATTGGATGTTTTCCACTTCCTTATCTTCCAAATTGCTGATTTGATCCTCTACTTCATCTACTCCACTGCTGGTTCCCTGTAATGCATTCTTCATTTCAGTTAGTGTATTCTTCATTTATGACTGGTTCTTTTTTATGTTTTCTATGTCTGTTTTTATATATTTCCTATCTCTTTGTTGAAGTTCTAAGTTCATCGAGCATCCTTATAACCAGTGTTTTGAACTCTGCATCTGGTAGATTGCATATGTCCATTGTGTTTAGTTCTTTTTCTGGAGTTTTGTTCTGTTCTTTCATTTGGGACGTGTGTTGTTTTTTTGTCTCCTCATTTTGGCTGCCTCCCTGTGTTTGTTTCTTTGTATTAGGTGGAGCTGTTATGTCTCCAGTCCAGTAGAGTGGCCTAGGTAGTAGGTGTCCTATAGGGTCCAGTGGCACAGCCTTCTCAGTTACTTGAGCCAGGCACTCGAGGTTTGCCCCTCCTTTTGTAGTTGAGTCCTGATTGCTGTTGGAACATCCATGGGAGGGATTTACCCCCAGGCCAATCAGCTGAGAGAACTGGCTGCAACCACATTGGAGCATCTGTTGTGCAGGGGCGGGCCCCATGGAGCAGACATTGCTTCAGTGGTGCTCTGGTGCCCAATGATTCTGCCCATTCAGTGTGTCACTTGTGGAGGAGGTTGGGTGGTGCTTCGGCATGGCTGTCACTGTCCCCTGGGTACACTGGCTCTGGAGCCTCCCAAAGATGCAGGTCAAGGTCAGCTGCTGCCTGTGCCCTGCCCTGGGCCACCCAGCATGAGCTACAAAGTTATCTGCAGATGGTTGCTACTTGTGCTGGGCTTGGAGGTGCTGGGAGAGGCCAATCTGGGAACCAAGGCCGGCTCCCACCAGAGCTGAGCCTGGTACCTCTTAGCAGAAGGTATGGGATATGCAGAGACCATTTCTTTGTGTCTCCATTTTCTTATGAGGATTCCCGTGTCATGTAACAAGCGCATAAATCTGTATGCTTTTCCCTGTTACTCTGTTTTATATTATTTTAATTCTTAGGCCCAGGCACAAACACCCTGAGAGGGATGAACCTTGACAATTTTGTACTAAGCCTGAGAGGTCCACATAGTAAATGAGTCCATTCACATGAAAGTCTGTAGAGACAGGAGGTACATTTGTGGTTGTTTGGGGAGCAGAAGGGTTGGGGTTTCTTTTTGAAGTGATGAAGATGCACTAAGAGTGATCATGGCGACGGTGGTGTACATGTGTGAATATACTAAACCCTATTGATCTGTGTACTCTTTAAGAAGGTGAATTGTATACAGTATATGAATTATATCTCAATAAGGAGGTTTTAGAAAATGGCGCGAGCCAATAAAAAGGAAGAAGGGTATCACAGGCTCTTCTCTGGCAGAGTTTGTGATAAAGCTGAGGGATGGCATTCAATGCCAGGACCGCATGGCACCACTGGGTTCTTAGTGAATGCCCCCTCCCTTCACCGCTTCTGAACTTGGCCCTGGCCACCTGCTGCCTGGCTCAGGCCCCCCCCCGAGAAAGCCGCCCAGGTGATAACTGAGTCTCGTCCTTTGAAGCTGGTGCTGTGGGGGCCATTTTGGGGTCCATGAGGGGATGGTCTTGGAGACCCAGGTCAAATCAATAAGCAGGAAACAGGGAGAAGGTGATGCAGAGGCTTCCTTCCCCCAACACTGGAGATCCAGCCTCCCCGGCTGTGGGGACGTCTCTGGGGCCATCACTTCCCTGTGGCCGGCACTGCACCTGGCCCTCAGCTGGAAGGCCGCAGGAGCTACGGCCTCCTGAGAACTGTCGGTCACAGGAGCTGGCCTGTGCCCCACTGGGGGTCTTCCCTCTCCTACAGGGATGAGGAGTGAGCCCCTCCCTGTCAGGTCTTCCGCTCCTGAGACGCCAGCTCGGTTCTCATTTCGGAAACTCGCTGGTATGATCAGTTTCTCCCTGCTGCTGGCTACCAGCAAGGCACCAAGGGAGTCCATGTCTGTGAAGTGGCCCCTTCCAGGAGCCCCAGACATGGCTGTTCCTTTTAATGAGCCTCCTGGGCACACTGCCGTGGTGTCCCAGCCCCAGCATGCGGGAGGAATCGATCTGATGGTCTCAACCACTCATCAGTGAAAATGGCCACTGGGGGAGATCTGCTTTTCATTTCACTTACCAACTGGCTTTCGAAGGCCAGTCAATATTCCATTTGCTGGGAGCTGCCTTCTGTGGCTTAGATGGGGGAGTTGCACAGGCCCTGACTGCTGCTGGGCTGGGCCACAGGACACAGCGGGACCAAGCCGTGTGCACCACCAACCTCCTCCACAAGTGACACTCAATGGGCAGACTCCTCAGGCACAAGAGCCCCACTGAGGCAATGTCTGCTCTGCGGGGCCAGCCCTGCACAGCAGATGCTCCAATATGGCTGCAGCCGGTTCACACATCTGTAGGAGGTGTGGCCACTGTCCCCCGAGACCAAGCTCTCTGATGACATTTGTGACTGGAGACCTTGGAGAACGGTGCTACCCCCAGAATGTGCAGACACAGAGGAGTGCTGCCCACATGTCTGATGCCCTCAGATCTGCATGGTGGGAGGGGCGGCCTGGCCCCACCCCACGTCGGCTGGTTGTGAGGGCTGCAGGCGACAGGTTGGTCCAGGCGAATTCACTCCTAGGCCTCACTCAGGGTTCAGGACTATGCAATGGGCCCCTTGGGGGTCCCGCTCTGCTCTGTCTCTCCTCTGACATCTTTGAGGTTTCTCTCTGGGACCCCCATCCAGTGGGTGGTGGAAGAGGCCTCTGCCGCATTTCCTGTTTCCTGCCCTGGGGTTTGATCGGGTCCCAAGACTTTCACCATCCAGATGTGACCCAGAAATGGCTCCGGCAGTAACAGGGTTCCCCAAAGGCAGGACTGTGTCCAGTTCTTTGGGTCCCCACACTTTCTGACCCCGAAAGGCACCAGGTGATTTAGTTATTTTGGATGGATCAAAGGAGGTCACTGCTTGTCAAGTTTGGGGCTAAAAATTATACAAATTCTCATGTAGTCTCTGCTCTGGCCTTGAAGGAGGCGGGTTGACTGTCATCTCAGGTTTACACATGTGGGCGTTAGAGCAGAGAGGGCCGGTCACTTGCCCAGAGCCCCACAGCAGGAAGGAGCAGAGGCCAGTGTTGAATGTGCAGTGTGACCCCAGAGCCCACAACGAGACCTCGCAGTTAGCAAGGCCACAGCAGGCATGAGATCAGTGTTTAAGGACCACTTCTTTCGGAGTAGACAATGGACAGAGAGGCTGCCCACCTCTGCGTGTTGTGGGGAGTGTCCGCACGAGCCACTGAGCGAGGCTTCAATCACATGGATTGGCCCGAACCAGGGGGGCTGCTGGGATGTGACTGCGGGAGGAAGTGGCAGGACTGGGTCGGGGACAGGAATGCTTTCTGCAGCGACGTCCTGGCCTTGGAAAACGAACAGGTCACACTGCAGAGGGCACACCTGGCCCCAGGTAAGTGCAAACCTACCACCTACATTGTGTTATGGGCTCATCTTCCGCGTGCGCTGTCCATGGTGCTCCGATGTACTGTCGTCTGCAGAAGTTTCTAATAATTTAGTGCTAAGCTTTTCTACTCCAAGCTCCACCAGGTCGTTACTACCCCATAAACACAACTTAAATGAAGGTAAAAGGGAAGAAGCAAAGGAATGTGGAGAATCCTCTCTCATCATTAAAACAAGGTGAAGAAGAGTGATGCAGGCTTATTATTGAAAAACAAAACAAGAACAATGACACAAAGGTAGGAGGAGGGAACAGAAACAGCTGTGACCCCACCGCATTTTCTGTGTATTTCTCATAGTGCATCTTTCAAAGTGAAAATGGTTTCCTGTATATACAGCCTTGAAATGTGATGTTCCTTTTCATCGGTATTCTGCTCAGGGATGCCACAGGTATTGTGAGAGGGCCCGAGAACGGTGGTGACAGTGACGTCTGTAACTAGAGCAGGTGGCACTCGGAGCGCTGGCTGTGTGGCAGGTGCAGGCCAGTCACCCTCTTACCTAGTTCTCCCTCCCATCAACCCGGAGGTGAGGGCTGCTTCACAGGGAGTGAGTTATTGCCAGCGTGGCTTCGGAGGTGTAGGGACTGGTGCGGGACCCCTGCCTCCCAGGTTAGAGCAGGAAGCAAGCTGGGCCCATCGGTCAGCAAATTCTCATCCTCTGGGCTAAGTGGCCAGTGACAGAGCAGCATTTGCAGAAAAACAAACAAAAAAACACCCCAAAATGGCCTAAAGTGTCTGGGAAGGTTCTGCAATTTTTGATTATGACTTTACTTGCCTTAAATGAGTTTGTTCATGTTTTTCCCCACTTGTATATATCCTGTATGATCATCTATTTAAGAAATGTCTTTAATGACCTTAATTATTAGATTAGCCTCGTCCTAAGAAAAGTCTCTTAAACTCTACTATCACCATCTGAAAAACAGGGTGTGAGGTAACGACACTGTGGGGTGTGCTCTCTGACAAGGAGGCTGGAGGAACGGGCAAGGGCCGCCGTGTGGGTCCCTGCGGCCCCATCGGAGTGCGGCCTGCTCTGGATGGACGGAGTGTAAAGATCACCAGTGGGGCCGGGAGGGACAGGAGCTTTGTGGTAGGGTGGGTGCAGCTGCAGGATATAGATCCTGAGGTCAGCTCTTTCCCAGGCGGGGGGGCGGGGGGAGTTGGGGGCAGAGGGAATGCAGCAGGACTGGACTGCAGTGAGGCACCAAGGGTGTTGGAAGGAGAGCAACCCCAGGGCGTGATGATCAGTCGGATGGGGAGGTGAGAGTAGGGTTCGTTTGTGCTTGGAGACTGGACCACGGGAGTGGCTGAACTGGAGGGGAAGGTGCAGAGAATGACAGCGAGGCGGTGCCAGGGGTGAAGGCATGGCGCATGTGTCCCTTGGTGAGTTATGCTGTTAAGAAAAGTAAAGATGCACTTGGCCTGGTTTGCCAAGAAGGAGAGGGTAAGTCCGTAAAAACGCTGCCCTGCCACCAGCGTGCCGTCAGCTCTGAGTATTTCAGGCCACAAAGCACATGGTAAGGTTAAGATCCACAATGGCCCTGACGCTGATGGGCTGTGCGGGGTCCGGCTGGGAGCCTCTCAAGGCTCCTCCCTGTCCAAAGTGGGTGTCAGGGGCTGGCTCCTGAGCTAGAGCAGCTGACATGGCAGACGGTCTGTGCGTGCCCGTCTACTGGGCTAGGGCCCGGCCCCTGAAAGGCCATCCTGAAAGGGGGCCGGTCATTCTCCCGTTCACTCGCTCCAATACCCCTGCCAGCTCCTCATGGGATCATGCCTCGCTCTCAGTCCTCACTTCCCTTCTTACAGCCGGACCTCAGCAGTCTCCATGGTGCTCACTGCCCACCCCTGTGGAGTGCTCCCCCTCACAAGGCCCCAGCCTTTTCAGTTCCTGGCTAACTCCACAGGCCCCTGATTTCCGTCTGGTGTACCCAACCGTTCGCGTAGAGTCAACATGGCCTGCACGGGCCATGCTGGTCCACACTGACCGCGTCCCAGGCCTGAACGTCCCTTGGACACGCCCAGCTTCTAGGAGGAGGTGGTTTGTGATGCTGGGATGTGGGCTTGGAATCCCCTGGGGCTCAATTCCTGACCCTGCAGGGCCCCTGCCTGTCACTGTGAGAGCCATTGACACATGAGTTCCAAGGACTAACCCGCATATGCTTCTCAGACAAAATGGAGATAATAATACTTTTATGAGATCGTTAATAAGAACAGTAACTGCCTCCAAAGCGTCACCCAGACTCTCCCATCCGGCAAAAGCTACAGTGGTTCTACCTGTGGCTGCGGTGACCAGTCAAGTGGAGAGAACCATAAAGGGGGCGTTACAGGTGGGTGTGCAGTGGGCAGACCTCTCACCATAGGCAAAAATACATGGAGGGAGAGCTGAGCACTATGACTCCCTTAGACAACGAACAGACTGGGAAGAGGCAGGTGTGGAATGTCCAGCATGTGTAAGGGGCCCTACAAGCCAGAGAGAGAGGATGGCACCGCAGACACGCAGGGGCAGACATGGGGAGCACGCCACAGAAGAAAGCACGTTAAGTTTTTAATTCTGATAGTATCTGTTCAGGTCCTGCCAGGTGCCAAGTGGGAGGAGACACTGTGGTCCTGGGCACCTGCTCTCCCACGCCACCTGCTGCTAGTCCAGTCTCGATACGGTGCCGGAGCCATCCCGCTGGGGAAATTGGCCAGAGTGTGGCACTCTGCTCAAACCCTAAGGTTTAGCTGTGCTGAGCTGGGCAGGGCAACCAGTGTGCAAGCCACAGCTGAGGCCACAACTTGAAAGCAATTGTACCATAAGGTCAAAACTCTACCCCAGGATTTTCATCTGCTTTGTCCCCAAGAACCCATGTCATTTAACAGAAAGCCAGATGCTACGAATAACTTTGTGATCCTGCCAACTTTGTTCTTCTTTCTCAAATTGTTGTGGCTATTTGGGGTCTTTTTTGGTTTCTACAAAGCCTTTGTAATCAAAACAGCCTGGTACGTCACAAGAACAGGCATATAGAGTTATAGAACAGAAAGTCCAGACATCAAGCCACCCCAATATGGCCAATTAATATTTGACAAAGGCGGCAAGAACATACAATGGTGTAAGGACAGTCTTTTCAATAAATGGCGTTGGGAAAACTGGACAGGTACCTGCAAAACAATGAAACTAGACCACCAACTTACACCATCCACATGAATAAACTTGAAGAGGACAAAAGACTTAAATTACAAGTCGAGAAACCATAAAAATCCTAGAAGAAAACATAGGCAGTAAAATCACAGATATCGCACATAGCAGTATTCTCACCGATACGTGGCCTAGGGCAAGGGGAAGGAAAAAACAAACGGGACTACATCAAAATAAAAAGCTTCTGCACAGCAAAAGAAACCATCAACAAAACGAAAAGGGAACCTACCGTATAGGGGAACTCTTTGTCAGTGATATATCTGATAAAGGGTTAATTTCCAAACTATATAAAGTACTTATACAACTCAACACCAGGAAGACAAACAATCCAATTTAAAAACGTGCAAAGGACCTGAAGAGACACTTCTCCAAAGAGAACATTCGGATGGTCAATAGACACATGAAAAGATGCTCAAAGTCACTAATAATCAGAGAGAGACAAATTAAAACTATAATGAGGAATCACATAACACCTGCCAGAATGGCTACCATCAATAAATCAAGTGCTGGTGAGGATGTGGAGAAAGGGAACCCTAATACACTGCTGGTGAGAATGCAGACTGCTACAGCCACTGTGGAAAACAGTATGGCCCTAGCCAGTTTGACTCAGTGGGTAGAGTGTCGGCCTGTAGACTGATGGGTCCCGGGTTTTGGGCTCGATCCCCAGTAGGGGGCATGCAGGAGGTAGCTGATTAATGATTCTCTCTCATCACTGATCTATTTCTCTCTTCCTCTCTGAAATAAATTTTATATATATACACACACACACACATACAGACACATGCACGCACATATATACATATACATTTAAAAAAAGAAAAAACAATATGGAGTTACCTCAAAAAATTAAAAATGAATCTGCCGTTTGAACCAGCGATCCCACTTCTGGGAATATATCCTAAGAAACCCGAAACACCAATTAGAATATATGCAACCCTATGCTCATAGCAGCACAATTTACAATAGCTAAGATTTGGAAACAGCCCAAGTGCCCATCAGTAGATGAGTGGATTAAAAAGCGGTGGTACACTTACACCATGAAATACTATGCAGCTGTAAAAAAGAAGGATCTCTCACACTTTGAGACAGCTTGGAGGAACCTGGAGAACGTTATGCTAAGCGAAATAAGCCAGTCAGAGAAAGCAAGTATCACATGATCTCATAAGTGGAATCTAAACAACAAAATAAACTTACAAACAAAATAGGTCCAAAGGAATGGATGCATGGAACAGAATAACAGATCCTGGGGGTGGGGAAGGGGACGGGAAGAAATTAACCAAAGAACATGTATGCATCACCCATGGACACAGACAATAGGAAGGCCTGGTTGGGGGCTGGGTAGAGGGGGGCAAAAAGGGAGAAAATGGGAGACATCTGTAATGCTGTCAACAATAAAATCAAATTTAAAAAATAATAGAATAAGACCCAGCTGTTGTGCCTTCATCTGTTAGGTGAGTGACTGCCCCAAACTTGTGAAGCTCAAATGAGATACTACATGTAAGGTGCTGAGAGAAGGCTCTATAACAAATAAGCATGTTTTAAAGATGAAGACTCTGAGGGTCAGAGAGGACCCACTCGAGAAGTAATGGAACTGAGATCCCATCGACTTAGCACTGGCATGCCCCCACTCCTCATGCCGCCTGTCACCCTGGTTCTGACAGTTCCTTTGGATACACCACGTACACAGGGCCAGCAGAAAACAGCGCAAGGTAGAGCAGCCACCACCCTGGGTTCAAATCCTGCCCTCACACCTGCTGAGGGGCCTTGGGGTAGCTGCTCCAGCAACCCGAGCCTCAGGTTCCTCATCTCTTAAATGGCTGTACACAATGGTAAGTCCCCTTAGAGCCTTTTGTGGAGAAGTACTGAGACGGAGGACAAAAGCAGCAGGCCCAGTGAGTGGCCACAGGAAGTGCGCAGTGGCTGCTACTGGCCACAGAGGTCACCACACTTAGCTGGAAAGAGGAAACGAGGGTGCACTCCCCTGCTCTCTGCACAGGTCCTAACAGCAGTGGACTTGCTAGTCAGAAAAGGAGATTTCTCTGCCACCTGTGTCCTATACAGAGAGCAGGCTAACAGGCTGCAGCCCTCGTGGACTTTGAGGCGCCCCTGTTGAGAGAAGAGCTGAGCAGGGACCAGGAAGGCCCAACTAGAGAATCAGGAAGGTCTGGTTTGGAGTCTCAGGTGAGTCACTTAATCGGTGGAGCCTCAACTTGCTCACCTGTGAACAGCAACTGCAGCCACATCGTGGGGTTAGGAGGATAGGAAGGGTCTCGAAGGCAGGAGCCATTAAAGCTGTGATTATCCTATATAATAAAAGGCTAATATGCAAATTGTCCCCTCGGGAGTTTGACCAACCGGGAGTTCGACTACTTGCTATGATGTGTGCTGACCACCAGGGGGTGGTGTGGAACAAAAGAAGGCTCTGGCCGGCAGCAGGGGGAAGGAAGGCTCTGATCAGCCCTGATCACTGGCCAGGACTAGGAACCCTACCCATTCACAAATTTCGTGCACCAGGCCTCTAGTTGTTATTATAAAAGAACTGCAGATCAGGTTCATCCTCAGATCCAGCCCTGCTCCAGCAGTGCCCAGGGCCCGGTCTGGAGGGCAGCTGACATCACTTGGGCTCAGGAGCCGGGGCTCCTCAGCAGTGCCAGCCACATGGCAGAGGGGAGAGTGACTGTGCCCCAGGGTCAGCTGGAGGGCATACACGTGGGTGCTGTGACAGCTGTCTGCCGTCAGCCCCAATGGCTGGGCACTCTGGGTGGTGTTCTCCATGCCTAAGTAGCGACTTTGGGACCAAAGCCACCTCCCTGGGAACCTGCCTGACGGGCACATCAGTATGTGGCCAAGTGTCCTTGGACCCAAGGAAGAGATTTCACTTCCTTTCACCCCCTGCAAAGCCTGCACCTGCTCAAGGTAAGGCCCTGGAGAGTGAGGCAGAGAGGGCCTGAGTTCTCTTAACAAGGATCCAGCCTTCCTCGCCCAGGGGCATCCCTCCTGCTTCTGCCCTGCTCCTCGCCTACATCGACTGCCTTCAGGAACACACTGCCCTGGCTAACTGGGGCCCTGGTTTAAGGAAAGGGCCCTCTAATATCCTGGAAGCTGAAAAGGTGGAATGCGGCCCACAGAGCACAATCCTACTGATCCGGCGGCTGCTTTCACAGGTCAAGGTGCCATTTATAAAAGGATGAAGGTGACGGGGTGAAGGGGAGGTGGGCAGCCACGTGGACGGTCCTGCTTGGCCTGGACTAGACTATGCCAACCTCATGCTCTCCCTTCTGCTCCTCCCCCACATGCCACACTCTGCTCCAAGTCCTGCGTGCAGGTCTGCTGGAGCAGCTGGTTATGCTGGGGGGTCAGAGACTGCCACTGGACCCCACTGGCCACTTTGGGACTGAGGCACCACCCCAGAAACCTCCGACGTGTACATCAGCCACTGGCTGCAGAGCGTGTGACGGCATCTAGGCTCAGGCTGTCTGCCTCCCAGACATGCTCTCACCACCACATCGCAGCCTCCGGACAAAGTTCAGAGGATCCCCCTGGAGGGGAAAGCCTATAGCTCACTGTGGCTGCCCTCCTCCCAGCTCACTCTCCTTTCGGAACTCCCTGGATGCCCTGCTGGTTTCTCTCAGGGACCAGCATCTACAAGGTGGGCATGCAGGGCCCCATCCCCAGGCTTCCCCTCTTCCCTCCCCCTTCCCTTCTCCTTAGCAGACTCACTCACGCAGGCTCATGGCATGAAGTGCCACCTACATGTGATTACTCCTGAGATTCTATTCCACCCAGACCTCCATCTGAACTCCAGGCTAATCTTAGATTCCGGGCCCACTGCAAATGCAACACGTCCAAGGCCACCTCTTTATTCCCCTCTGCCCCTGGCTGTCCTCACTTTGTAAATGGCAATTCTTCTTTCAGTTCCTTACACCAACATCCCAACTCCTCTCCGTCCCTCACACCCATGTCAGCCCATCTACAAACCCTGTCCACTCTACCTTCAGAATACATCCAGACCTGGCTGCTGCTCACCACTGCCCCTCCAGCCTCACTCAGCCACCATCTCCGCTCACCTGGTGACCGCATCACCCTCTACAACAAAGCCCTTCCCTGCTGATGGGTCCCATTTCACTCCCCGGACTCATGGCCTGCGTGACCCAGCTGACCTCATCCCCACCGCTCTTCCTCCTCCTTCACTCTGCTCTTGCTGCACTGGCTTTCTTGCTGTCTCTTGAGCACACTGCCTCAGGGCCTTTGCACTCGCTGTTTCCTCTACCTCAGTTCCCTGGTCTCCACACTGTGTCCAACTATCATTGTGGCCTTCCCCTCCCATCGATAACACAACCCTTACACGCCCCCCTCCCCAGGATGTTCTCTGTTTATTTTTTTTAAGCATGTACCACCTGACATACATATATTGGTATTTGTTAGTTTGTTTAATGCCTATCTCCCCCACCAGAATGTCCATTAGAGCAGGGACTTTGTTTTATTCACTGGTGAACTATCAGTATCTGAAATGGTGCCTAGCACACAGTAGGTGCACAGTAAGTACGTGCTGGGGAAAGGGATGGACAGAGAATTCCGGCACACCATGCCTGCTCGGATCCTGGCTGCTCTCCTGGCCCAGCCAGAAGCAGCTGTGCTCCTTCCCGGAACTTGGACAGATCCTGGGAGAACCAAGCCAGCCTCTTACCTTCAAGTCAGAGTGTTTAGACTAATATAATCTCTTTATTTTTACATACTTTGAAAGCAGCCCTAATCGTTTATATTTAAGATGTCCTTTAATAAAAATGCATGCATAGGAGGCAGCTGCATGAATGCCTCTGTAATTTTCTCATCATGATTGCTTAGTTTTCCAGTCAAAACAACAGCCTGAATTGCAGCGGTTCTATATGTATTAAGAACTAAAGATTCCCCCTTGTTCTTCAGAGTTGTCTAAAATTATTAATAGATCAATCTAGTATTTATATTCTACTTATTCTTGGGTCGAACAAAGGATGGAGAAGGGAAATTAATTTTACTTATGGCATTGAACACCTACTATGTGCCTCGTTGCTTTATATTCATTGTGTCACCATTCTGTGAGGTCTGGGTCATTAGCCCCCTTTTATGGATAAAGAAATATGAGGTGCAGCATAGAGAACAAACTGTCCAAAGTCACACAGCCAAGTGACAGATTGGGGTCCTGAACCCAGACTACTCCATTCTTTCCACTAGTGGTTTGTGTGTTTTTTTTGACATTTAAGTATACAAACTACAGTTCCCCACCCCCTAGAGTAAAGAATAAATATTCCCAAATACTTGGGCTGCTCAGGCTCTCCCACCACCTCTGCCTCACCCCCTCCCCCTCCAGGGGTAGTCTTGAGAGCCAAACTCCAAGGCCCCTGTGATAAGGGAGGTCCTGCCTGGCTGAGTACCACCCACTGAAGTGGGTGGGGCAGGGTGCAGTGGGTGGAGCCGGGTGCCCTGTGTTCTGGTGAGGCTAGAGGAGCAGGGTCAGGGAGCTGGGTGAGGCTGCTGTATAAGGGAGACCGGGCCTGGTGTCCGCAGGACCTTGCACAGAACGGCACTCGGTGTCTGATGGGGAAGCCAAGAAGAGCCTCCACAAGCCCAGTGAAGAGAGAGCTGTTTCCAAAGGCTGCTCCCGGTCTCTGGCAGGAATTGGAAGGCCTCATGGTGACCCTTGAGGCCCTGCCTAGACTCTGACCTCACCTTCTACCACCCCTGACCCTGGCCCTGGCCCACGGCCCCCATCCTCTGGCTCCAGTGTCCATCTCAGAGCAGCTTGCATGGGTCCCTTGTGAAACTTTCAGGCATAACTGACACTCTTCCCTGGGTAAAGGGGGCATGACTCCCTCACTCTAATGGTGGCAATGCCAAGGGGCCACCCAGTGACACCCACCCCCAGTGTGGGGCCTGTAGACAGACACCTGCATGGCTATGCCTCCTGCTCCATATGGAGCCACCAGGCTGACCCGGAAGATCCCCGAGGACAGAGACTGTCGGTGCATCTTCCTAAGGCTTTGCTCAGTGGCTACAAAGGGGCAGAAGAGGCTGAACAAATGTTTTTTTTAAATAAAGGCATGAATCTCAATGCAGGGACAATGGTAAGTCTCCTTTCGCCCGTATACCCTTGACACGGCTATACTAATATCAGACAAAATGGGTTTTAAATAACAGGTCACAAGAGACAAGGATATTATATATTAATGAAAGGTTCAATACAGCGAGAAGAAATAATTATAAACATTTATCTACCTAATAACAGCCCATCAAAATCTATGAAGCAAAAACTTGACAGTTGAAGAAAGAAATAGATAGTCCGTCAATAACTCGCTCAGTAATGGAGAGAACCACCAGAGGGAAGATATAAACAGCTCAAAAACCCACTAAATCTAACAGACACATACAGAACATGCTACGCAATAACAGCTTTGCAGGTGCACATGGAACATTCTCCAGGGTAGACCATATGTTAGGCCACAAGTTAAGTCTCAACAGATTTAAAAAGATATATAAAATACCTTCTCTGACTACTGTGGGATGAAATAAGATCAATACACTGTAAAATTCACAAATTGTTATGGACATCAAATAACACACTCTTAACCAATGGATCAAAGAAGAAATCACAGGGAAATAAAATACTTTGAGGGGAATGAAAACAAAAACCAACCCACCAAAACTTATAGGATGCAGTGAAGAAAGCAGTGTAAGGGGGAAATCTGCCATAAATGCTTACATAAAAAAACTAGAATGATCTAAAATCAGCAATCTAACTTTACAACTTCAGAGCCAGAAAAGAACAAATTAAACCCAAAGTTAGCAGAAGGAGAGAAATAATAAAGATTAAAGGAAATAAACAAAATAGAGAACAAAGAAGCAACAGAGAAAATTAATGAAACCGAAAGTTGGTTCTCTGAAAACATAAAAAAAAATTGACAAACCTTGAGCTAGATGGACTAAGAATAAAAGAGAAAATATTTAAATTACTAAAATCAGAAATTAAAATGGGGACACATTATAATTGATTCCACAGAAATAAAAAGGATTATAAGAATACTATGAACAATTGTCTGCCAACAAATTGGATAACTGAGATGAAATGGACAGATTCTTAGAAAGACAAAACCAACTAAGACTAAAGCAAAGAAGTAGAAAACCTGAATAGATCTGTAACAGGTAAGGAGATGGCACTAATAATCAAACACATGACCAAGGAAAGGCTGGGACCTGATGGTTTCACCAGTGAGTTCTGCCAACATTTAGAGAACCAAGGCCAATCCTCCTCCAACTTTTCCACAGAACTAAAGAGGAGGGAACATTTCCTGACTCATCTGTGAGGCCAGCATTGCCCTAATACAAACCAGACAAAGATACTACAAGGAAAGACAATTAGAGACCCATATCCCTGAGAACTTAATGAAAAATCCTCAACAAAACACTAGCACACAATTCATCAGCATAGTAAAAGGAATATATGCCAGGACCAAGTGGGATTCATTCCTGGAATGCAGGGATGGTTCAACACACAAAAATGTAATATACCAAGCTAGCAGAATGAAAAAACAAACACGGTCATGTTGCCTTTTGCGCCTTATTGCATCCGGGAGAGCAAGAGAGATGACCAGCAGGTCCTTCCAAGAAAATTCAGCCAAGGTTCTTGCTCCTGCACGGCCTGATCTGGAAATATGGCCTCCATATGTGCCCAGTGTTTCCATCAGTATGAAGGAAATAGGATATAGGCTTCATTAAGTTGAAGTAAGTGTACTTCCTTGAATGGGTCATTTGAGACATCACCTTACCACAGAAACAATGCTAGCTCTTTGTACACAAAATAAATTTTAAAAACTTCAATTATGAGTGTTCTGATAAGAACGAAATAGTCACGAGATAATATAAATCTTCTTTAAAGAGATTACTATTATCTTCTCAATGGACTTATCTTTAAAATTTGTGGCATATTTTCTCCCAGTTATATAAAAGTATTCATGCTGAACTCTGGTAAATGCCAGTTTTGTTTTTATGCTTAAAAACACATATTTTGCTAAGTAAAGTGCCTGCTATATATAGAAACATCCAGCATATAATCTGAGACAAACTGTCTCAAGGGTTAGGGTAGTGACAATAAAACTGTTCAAAAATAGAAAAAAAAAACAACACCCACAACACAACCATATCAATCGATACAAAATAAACAACAAAATCCAACTCTTTCATGATAAATACTCTTGTGTCCTTAACTTCCAGAGCATAGCCCTGTGACTATGTGGCTGGGACTTTAAATGCATTAGTCCAGCTCAATCCTCTTCTCAATCCTCTTAGCAACCCCGAGAGGAAGGAACTAGAGTTATACCCAAGTTAGGGAGGTAACTGAGGCCCAGTGAGGCCTACAGACTCACCCAGGTTCACACAGCTATTAAGCAACTGAACCGAGATTTGGACCACACTCTAACGTCGACTCCATGCTCCTGGTAATAATAGCAGCAGCAGAGATGGCAAAAGAGTACACATCACCCCTTGCTACAGCTAACACTCCTTGCTCTGAATTCAAAACCTATACAAACGGTGAGTCATCACCCTTCCCTGGGGGCCCAAGGAGCCCTTGCTGACTCCCGTGGCCGAGGCCTGGCCTGGTTCAGAGCTGGAGCTTTGGATCTCCGCTCCGCCATCCGGCAGCCAGGTGGCCCAGGGCGGTCACTTCACCTCTCGGGGCTTAATTCTCCTGCCCTTCTTGAGAGGATGGTAAGAAAGACCATTCTAGTAATAGCGCTCTCAAGGGCTGCTGTGAGAAATACACAGATTTCCCCACTGGCCCCAGGGTCAGACAGAACCAGGAAGGGCACCTGACTAATCAATGCCTGCTGGGCCCTAAGGGGCTGGCCTGGCAATGCCCTATGCCACACAACCTGAGCACTCCCTCCAGGGCCCTGTGAGGGACCGGCCTCCTGAGAAAGACGGGTAGAAAGGAAGTTCCCAGTCGCCACCGATGATGATGGACCCTTCACGTTTATCAGGCCAGCCCCATGACCCCTCCCACTGTCCAGTGCCAGCTCTCCCCTCCACTAGTCTTTTGATGTTTGCTGCCTCGTGACTGCCAACTGGGTCCACCTTCTGGACCTGCGAGTGTCAGGAGACACGTCTCAGTCTGAGGTTGTGTCTGTGTGGGTCTGTGAGCCGCAGCCTGGGTGCGGTGGGCCGGGGGTTGGGGCTCCTGGCCCCTGGCAGATGCGTGCGCTTCCCCTTCCTTCCTGCCTGTATTCCGATCAATGATGAAACCGTATTTTAAAGCTGGGGCTGTGGACTTACTCTCCACAACAGCCTCCAGCAGCCAAACCTGGACCTTTGCCCCTGGTGACTCGAGCAACAGTGATTCCTGTGGCTTTGGAATGTGACATCAGGCTTGGGTCTGGAGCCCGGAGCCACTGCCCTTCACTCACAGGACCGTGCCCAAGGCCCTGCCCTCCTGTGTAACAAGAAGGCACCTGATTCTACCTCTGGTGCCCAGGACAAAGAACACGAGAGTTCCTGCAGAGAGGTGAGAGGACTTCCCACCTAGACCTCTCTTCTCCAAGTATAGAGGCCCTCCAAAGTCTCCCCCACAGGCCGGGAAGAAGCCAAAGCAGCCGGCACCTGAGAAATCTCCACGTGCAGTCAGACCCAGGCAACCCCGAGTTCATGGCTGTATCCCGGCTAATGCTCTACAGTAGGACTGTCTGCCACACACAGGCGGACGCAAGTCTAAAGACAGGTGACACCCACAGGGAGCGCCAGGCACTCTTCCACTCCATGGGAGTGAGGAGCTGGAGGTGCAAAGGTTCCCCACAGAAGCGTGGTCTCCTGGCTCGGGGGGCGGGGAAGGCCGGGCCAGAGAAGCACAGCTTCTTACTTAAAAGCGGCCACGGCGGCTGGCTGTGGTTTTACTGACAGCTGTCCAACAGACCCACAGGGACCACCCTCCCCTGAAATAGGCTCAGTCCATGAGTTGAGGTGGCTGAATGCCCCTCCCCTTTTCCCTGGATTTGGCCAATCAGGGTGCTGATTCCCTGGCTCAGCCATTGGCTCGGAGGAGCTGAGGCCATCAGAACCTGCCTAGGACCTGCTGGAGCGGAGATAGGATGTTTGTTCTTCAGGACCTGCATCCATGGGGTCTCTCAGGCCTGCAGCTGCCAGGGGCTGGCTTCCCACCGCACAGAGAAAAGGGGCTTGAAAGTGAAGCCAACACTTGAGAGCTAATAAGGACTCTTTTCAGGATAAGCTCATTCCAAGGTTTCTGAAATTTTGCAAACCAGAGTTGCTCATCACACATACCTTGCTTCTGGGACCTGTAGAGACTCAGACACTTAGCGTTCTGAGGACCTGACATGGGTCCAGATGCCGCACTAGGAGTGTTTGCCTCATTTCACCATTTGTCTGTTCTTTTTTAAAGACAGTGACAGTGTTTACATGTGTGGGCTCTAGGGTAAGAGAAACCTGGGCCCAAGACCTGCCTGGGCCCAAAGTCCAGGGGTCAGGCCCAAGTTCAAATGCCAGGTCTGAATGGACCAGCTCTATGATCGCGGTCAAGGCCTTTAATACTCAAGGCCCCAACTTTCTCACCCTGTAAAGTGCGAATAACAACAGGCCCTCCTCTCTCAGAACTGCAGAGTGAATGAGATCCTGCCTCTAAAATGCGAAACACAAGGCTGGACACAGCAGGAGCGCCAGGTGGCCGGGCTGAGTCAGAAATGGTGGTTCAATGTAGGGATCTGTCTGGGAGGAGACATTCACAGCATTGGAGCTAACTGGTGATTAGGTCTATTTTTGCTATACTAATTTTTAAAAAGAAAACAGAAGTAGTGTTGCAAACATGAGCCCTTCTGGATTTATCAGACAAGCCACGTCTCCTTAGGTGGTTCAAACATCTTGTTTGGGGAGGTCCCTGTTGCAGGAAATCAATGGACAGTAGCTTTTGGCTCATCGAGAAAGTATTCACTGAGCATCTCCCAACTCTGTGCTCCACAGGAGGCACAGGAGGGGAGAGGCAGTGTTCCTGCCCTCTGGGCATTTAGACAGGAAGGGCAGAAGCACAGTCCACCCACCAAGTCAGCAGGAGGTGCTGGCTGTAAGGATGGAGGGAAGTAAGTACAGGTGGGAATCAAGAGAGGGGCCCACCGCCCTGCCTGATGGTTGTGGTAATGGGGTGTCGGACGGCTATGGGAAGATTGGATGGCCAGGTCCAAACTCAGGAGTCTGGCAGTCCTGACAGGGGAGGGCAGTTAAAACTGCAGGATGGAGTGGTTACAACTGAGGCCCTGGAGTCACACAGACCTGGCTCCATCACTCACTAAGTGTGGCTCCTTTGGCAAGTTGGTTTGCCTCTCTGAGCCTCAGTTTCTTCATCTGTAAAATGGGCCATGTGATTACCCTCATAGGGAGAATTATCAAAATTAAATAAGACAATTCTGGCAGATGGAACGTACTCAGTAAATGCTGACCATCATCATTGCTAGGAATATTCCTGTTATTGCGCATTCACTGTGACATAATACATGTTCACACAGCACTCCCCTTCTTTGCCTGCACAGCTACTCGCTAATACTTTGGTGTAGAAACCGCTGAGGGGACTCCAGATCTTGGTACGATGGAGTAGACTCATTCCACCAGGTGCAGCTATGAAGCCTGGAGGGAAAGCACGAGGCAGCTACTGAGATTCTGGAACGTCAGTAATGGCAGGTGGTGGGGAAGACAACCAGAACCTGCTGTGCCATCAAACCTGCACTGAGTTGGTCATTTCCCCTCTCATGTCATCCAGCCTGGGCTCGAGGCAGCCTGGCCCCTGACAGTGGGCAGGGCATGGACAGAGGGCTCAGGAGAGAACGCTAGTTCTGGCTCAGAGAACAGTAAAGCAGATAATTAGTGCTCAGAAAGAGTGGGGCCACTGTGTCTCTTCTCTCTCTTCTGTGTCCTCAGACCTCAGTCTGCAGGGTCCTCAAGCCCCGACAGCTCCGAGGAAGAGGCGGTAAGACAAACAGTGGCTCCCAGGACATCCACACCCTAACCCCTGATGCTTTATGGAACAAAAGGGATTCTGCAGGTGTGATTAGTTTAAGGATTTGAGATAACGTTGTCCTGCATTATCCGGGTGACCCAGTATGATCAAGAAGGTCCTCATAAGAGGAAGGAGGTCAGTCACAGAGCAGGGGGGAAGCAGACCTGGAGTGTTGCAAGGAAAGAGATTCGGCCAGAGTCTCCAGAGGAACCAGCCTGCTGACACTGACTGGACCAGTGACAATTCTGGACTCTGGCCTCCAGAACTGTAAGAAAATACATTCGTGTTGTTTTAAGCCACCTACGTCTGTAGTGGTTTGTTACAGGAATCTAATATGGGGGAAATCTTCCTCTCCAATCAGAAGAGCTGGGGTCCCCTTTCCTCTCTGTTACCCCCCTCTGGGCCCTGGACAGGGGTGCTGTCATGGAAATATTTAGCCTTGACCCAATCCTCACACCTCATACCAAAAACCCAGGAGAAATCTTTGTGACCTTGGTTTAAGTAAAGCATTCTTGGGCAGGACATCAAAAGCATGATTCTTAATAGGAAAATTTGAGAAGTTGGATTTTATCAACATCAAAGAATTCTGTTATGCAAATGACACTGTGAAGAAAAAATGAAAAGGCAGGCTACGGACGGGGAGGAAATATGTGCAAATCACCTATCTGATGAAGGACCTGTGTGCAGAATATACAGAGAACCATCAAAGCTCAACAGTAAAACAACAAACAACCCAACTTTTGAAAATGGGCACGCGACTTGAACAGACATTTCCCCAAAGAGAACAGAGCTAAGAAAAATAAGAACATGAAAAATGAGCAATATCATTAGCCGTTAGGGAAATGCCAATAAGGCCACGATGAGAGTAGATGCCAAATGGTGGTGAGGGGGCAGGGTATCTGCAGCTCTCTCGTGCATCGACTGTGGGAATGGACCATGAACAGCCACTGCAGAACACAGCTTGGCGGTTTTTTACACTTACCACCCCACCCTTAGGTATCTACCCCCGAGAAATAAAGCCACACACTTGTATTAGCTCTATTCAAATTGTCCACAACTAGAAAAAATGTGTCTTTGTGAATGGATACACAAGCTCTGGTAGATCCATATATTTATCCATATAATGGAATACTAGTCAGCAGTAAAAGGAACTAACTACCGATACACCCCACCACGTGGATGAGTCTCAAAGGAATTGTGCTGAGTGAGAGGAGCAGAGGGTTGCTTACTGTATGACTCCGTGCAGATGACATGCTCAAGAAGACAAAGCCGTAGCGACAGAGCAGATCAGCCGCTGCCAGGGCTCGGGGCCGGGGAGCGTGTGACCACAGGGAGGCACGGAGCTGTCTGTGTGATGGAACTGTCCTACATCCCGACTGTGAGGTGGCGGTTACTCAGATCTACATGTGTATTAACATGCATAGAACTGAACACCAAAAAAGGTCCATTTTACTATCTGCTAAAAGTGTTTTTGTTTTTTGATGAGTCAAGGCTGGCAGGACTCCAGTCAATATATTAAGGCCCTAACTCGGCCTTCTGAGGACACAGTGGCGTGGCCCCCCTCTGAGCCCACTGCTGATTTACGAGCCGTCTGGGCTCCAATCATTAGCCCTCCTTCCATCTTCTGACTAACTGAAATATCGTTTGCAGATTTCACAGTTGTGCCCCCACCCCACCACCCATACCCTTTCCCACCCTACCTAGGATGAGCTATTCATCTGTGGTAGTTGCAAAACCAGCCCCAATTACCCCTCTCTGTGTCATGTCCTTGGCCATGTGACTCTGAGGTGCCCTCTTACTCTAACCCTGGTCTCTGTCTTGGCCAATGGGATGTTAGCAAACATGACATAGTCAGAGCTTGGAAAGTGATTCAGTGATTGGACTTCCCTGGCTCTCATTCTCTGCTATGCATTCCCAGGCTCGCCCACTGGTCCCGAGCAAGGCCCTCCTGGACCAGTAGACAGGTAGCTGCTGCCCAGACATGGAAGCCAATGTAGCCCAAATCAGTGGAGCCCTTAGCCCACCACCCAGTGCATGAGCAGTATGTACTCGTTACTGAACGCCACCAAGCACACAGTGGTTGTGTACAGCACAGCACTAATAGGGCCAGAGGTAACTGATACATAACCCAACGCAGTAACCCCTCCCAGTGATCACCCCTAGACAGCCTTCAAAAGTGCATGGCAATGCAGGATCCTGGGAAATCGTGTGACCCACTGAGAAGAAAGCTATCCCAGAGATGGATTATACTTCAGTGGACGAGATAGGGGTGTAGCCTCACCCCCCGGCTGTTAGAGAAGGGTTATCACCATTTCTTTTACTAACCCAAAATAGGACGGAGGTTACTGTGCCCAAAATAACCCAACCTGCTTCCCTGGCTCCAAACTGCATTTTCAGATGCTCTAATGTTTAAAAATATACGACATGAAGTAGGGCAAGCAATTGTAATAATAACTAAGCTTTCAGCTCAAATAATTTTGAGACTGAAGTGAGGGTCTGAACAAAGGAGGGAAATGCGACTGCAACTGAAATAGTCCGCCGGGAGACGCTCCTACTAGGAGACATTTCACGTAATCCTCTCGGCCACCTGGCGAGGTTTACTGGCCCCCTTTTATAGACAGGAAAACTGAGGCATGGAGAAATCAAGGTCATAGTCCACTAGGTAGCAGAGCTGGCATTTGAACCTAGATCTGTCTGACTCAAAGTCTTGCTTTCAATTTGAATCGTAAAGAAATTAATGCCAGAGCTTTGGCTTACCTGTGATAATGAACCTGACTATCCATCACACTGAACAGTTCACTGGGGTGAAAGGAAGGTCCGTTATGTTGGCGGAACCTGGCACTTTACAGCCTGGTCTCTGGGTTCAGCAATTCAGGGCTTGGCCACGGGGATGCCACCTTGATGCTAATGAGATCAGAGAGCCTGTCTCCCA